>NW_004798240.1:28294-37193 GCF_000002075.1 Aplysia californica | reverse complement strand
TAGAAAACAAAAGCCGCCTTTGTACGTCAATCGACGACATCACAGACACAGCCCTGTGTCCACACGGCAAATTGCTTATCCACACAAAAGGTTGGGACCCCGAGAACGGCGGAAGGGGGACACAGAGCACGCCTCATGCCCTCGGGGGATCTGGTGAGTTTCTTCACGCCAAACACAGAATACCCCCGAGCACCTCTGGCACGCCGGACACATTGGGCTCATTTCCTGGACTCTCCACGACCAGACCGGAGATGACCGGCGAAGGCTCGAGGATTCGAAACCGCAAACTGGGTGTTGCATGCAGGGAATTCAGAGCGACAAGCAGAAAGAATTTTCTTTCTATAAGTTCTTCGTACTGAACAGGGAACTTTGTGCCCCTGAGCGTAGATAAATTGTGTGGTGTTCAATTGCCGACTGGACTTCAAAGAAAGCAACAAACAAACGAGAGCGAAAGTGAAAAAAAGCCCGAGTAGATAGAAAGTGCATATATCGCATGGAAGACCGGAACATTAGACTCACAGCAAGCATAAGTAACAAACAAAACTGCAAGGGAAGTTTTCAAATCAAACGAAACCTTTCAAGAAAAATCGACCGTTTTTTCTGTCACTAACAGTAACAACAGTCCCAAAGTCGTTATGTTCCACTCGACCAGTTTGGAGTACCTCTGACGACGGAATACCTCCTTTTTCTCGAATTTGGACTCGAATCGAAAACCGCTCACAATCTCGCAAACCAGAAGACAAAAAAGGGGGGTCACGTCCCGGGCACTGCTACACCTCTCGCTTGACGTTTCAATTTGAAGTGCGAGTGTGAAAAGGAGTGGGAGAGGGAGCTGAGAGGGGCGGGACACGTCCATGTTGCCTGCCTGTTGAAGGAGCCGCGGCGAACACGCTGCAACAATGGGCGGCAGTCACAGAGATGGAGCAATCGGCAGCATCCACAGTTTGTCTTGTCAACACTGCAGGTCGCCGAAAGACAACAAGACAGATGGGGCCGTCCTGGCGCAACGGGAGGCGGGGGCGATCCCAGGGCCGAGGGGCGGAAATTGGAAGCTTGTTGTATAGAGGCTCAAGCTTGTTGTATAGATGATATTAGATCTACATGTATTGTTACAGGTACTGTCAACGTTTTGTTGGTTACAGTCGTTGTCGTAAGTTCTGTTGTTGTTGTTGTTGTTGATGATGATGATGATGATGATGATGATGATGATGATGATGATGATGATGCTCGTATTGTTACATCAGCAGTTATTGTTTTCACTGTAGAAGGGAATAACCATAATAAACATCTGGCGACTTTGAATATTCCTCGTGGACTGCACTCAGGTTCGAACCTTGAACTGCGTGGCAAATGCAGTTCATAAACTGCAACACCATGGGGGGTCACCAGTACAAATTGTATTGCCCACAAGCCAATGCGTTAGTAAGAAAGATATCCTATCCGCCTCTCTTCTCCCCCACCCCTTTTTTTCCCTCATCCACCAATCTGAAGATATTGGACAGACTTGGAAGGATATTTCCAGACAGAAAAGAAAGAACCAAACTCAAGACTCGACCTTCCGCATAGATCTATCTACCAAATGAAATAGAGTAAAGGAGTACATCTACGCAATTTTACCATGGCCTGAAAAGTAAAGGGGGGAAGTGAGGAAAAAAAGGGTGGGAGGGTACGGGGAAGGCTTTCATTTGTTGGGGTTTATTTTTATTTTTTTTGTCGTTTTGATTGTGTGTGTGGGGGGGAGGGGGGGGGGGAATTGTGTGTGTGGGGGAGAGCTTGGGTCAGGGGGATGCCGTGGGTGGTGAATGTTTCCCTGACTCCATCTATCCAGGTTTTTCACGTTCGCCCTCTAGCCTTGTTGCCATCGAATTTTTCTATGTAGGCACGTTGTGCTGGATGGTGTGTTGGTAATCGTAGGTAGAATAACAATGACAAGAAAGGAAAAAGAAAGTATGTTACAGCTTAGAAAAGGGTGATGAAAAGCAGAGTAAACTATTGTAGAGACTTGACAGAACGTCGGGTTGTGAACTAAGCACAGACGAATTAGATCTGAAGTTTATTTACAAGAGCTTTATATATACGCATGTGCGCATTAATAATAAAACAACATTCGTTTAACTGGACTACTTTAGCACGCCGGTGTCGTGCAACTTGGCCAAAGTCGCTACACTATGAATTTAATTTGTACTCTAAACTCTTATTCCACACAAGCGTTACATGATCTCTTCTCACTTATATAATAACATAATTATACTTGCCGACCCCATCGTTTGCCCCAACATTCCCTTCGCCAACACTTTCATCTCTCTCTCTCTCTCTCTCTCTCTCTCTCTCTCTCTCTCTCTCTCTCTCTCTCTCTCTCTCTCTCTCTCTCTCTCTCTCTCTCTCTCTCTCTCTCAGGTGCACCCATTTCTTTCTTGCTTTTTATCTGTTGAGTCTCCTCGTCGACCAGGACAAATAGCGCCTGTCATTTCCTATCCATGGGCAACTGAAACTATGAAAAAATAACGCCACATGAAGTTGCATTGCACCGCCCGCTCCGCTCTGCTTGCAGTGTGGCCACCCAATGTTAGCGCCTCAAACAGCTGCGCTCTGCTGTGCCCGCTCTGCTCGCAGTGTGGCTAGAGCCTTATACCCCAAAGAGCGACTTTTGGTCAGGTTAACACTGGTGAATATCCTTTGGAAAATATTATTTGGTAAGTGTTTTACGGCGCTCGCAACTGCATAAGGTCATAATATGAGCGCGCGGGACACATTAGATCTAAACATTTTCATTTGGAAGGAAATTTCGAATGTTGCCCGGGTGGCGACCGAAGCCTACTCTTACCGATTTTATACATGTACCATCAAAGGATCTTTAACTAGGCAGTTTAGTGAAAATTTCAAATTTGCCTGATATGCTTAAACAGTTTAAATGTTGTTGATATCTTTATTAGTTAAAAAGTTATGGCGATTTTTCATGCCTAAAATCCGGCCAATTTCAGGCCACTTTTAACACTGAGTTTTTGTGACACCAAAATGCAACTTTACAACACAAATGACCATTACTCAACACAAATGACCATTACTCAACACAAAATGCATATTTTTTAAAGTGTTGTACATCAGTTTGTTGGGAATTTTACACAGAATGCACACAACTACAAAACCCCTCTTTACAAAGTCACAGAAATATTTTTTGGGTACTTCTAGAGGTTCAGGGTGATAAAAAATCCCCCGCAAGGATAACCCGAAATGTACAAAATGGGCTATATCTTTGCTGCTAATTGTCATATACAAATCATACATCATTCTCTTTGTCTTTTTTCACTGTTTATAATTATTAAAGAGTTAAGCCAATAAAGTAATAATTTCCAATTCTTATGGCCATTCTTAAGATTTCAAAACGTATTTTTTGTGTTTTTCTAACCCGTTAAACGGATTCCGTAAAAAAAAAACCCTCTTAATGACCGCCATAAGTCAGCTCCCTATCCTTCTTTTACAAAGTATTGTAACATACATTTGTGTGAAGCTATATTTTATGCTTTCAAGTGCATAAAAGAGCTTATAAATTCAAGAAAAATGTTCTTCGGAGACCTAGTTGTAGAACCACTGGAACATTTAATAAACTGCGGAAAGATGAAAAGGAAAAAAATAAGTCATTTTATGATCTTCACACAAGTTGCACTTGCAATTTTTTGGACAAATTATATTTATAGTCTACCTCATTCTATTATTTTTTCACACCACACATGTTTCTTCACTATTCATTACATTTTGAGTTATCAACTAGCAATTTTTATTGATGAGCATATTTTTTTTAAATATTGAGTCAGACTCATTGGCCATAAATTATATTTTTTAAATGGCACAATTTGATAATGTAAATGTAAAAATATCCAGAAAATAACAACATTAAATTATTAGGAACTGAAAGTGAAAGACTGAGCAGAGGCTCAGATAAACTCTGTTCTCTACTACTATACTACTTACAAGTAAGTTTGCGCAAAACTGATTTAAGAAAAAGGTTGTCTCATAAAAGCAATTGTTATGATCAGATTTATTATTAACTCTGAAATATATAGCTAGATGCTGAATCTAACATCAATTAGAACTGTGCAATTCAAGCTTTATTTCAATTCCAAAGCCCAAAGGCATAAATAGTTAGATATGCTGGCTTTTTTACTGTTTCTAGCCTACTACTGCTGAATTCTAGATTTAGCTATCATTTGCACTATTCAAGAGCCAAATATGGTAAAATAAATGCAAAACTGTGAATTCTTTTGTCTGTCTGTTCATAATTTCATAGCCGCACGTATTATTATTATCTGGAGAAACAAGTAAAGCGCGAATAAATGCGATGCCGGCGCAATACGTTATCACAGTGTGCAGGGGAGAGCGGGGGTGCCGGGTCGCTGACCGGCCGATTCGGCGTTTCGGCTTTTTGTATGCATTTTTACGGGAAGCGCCGTAGCGTTGTGCGAAGTTCAACCTAAACAACTCGGGTGACAAAAGAAACTAGAATGGATAATCTATAACTTCTGAAAGATTCATAAATATACAGCCAGTAGTTTTCATTTTATCGCGTTGTAAAAACTGCCTTGTTTTCAGATGCAAATATTTCCAGTTCTACTGAACCGATTTTCACGCGAAGACCGCCATTTTGAAGACCTTTCTTTTCTGTTTAAAAAGTGTATCGGGAGTGGTAGTGCAATTCGCAAAACGAAACAAAACTGTGAGTTGTTTAGACCCACCGTAGCGCGAGGCTTCACGGCCGGTCACAAAAATCTACGGGGCATACCGCGGCCGATTCGCCCTGCCACGAGCGCGTTCACTAAACTGCCTACTTTAACGTGCGCAACTTGCACACGGGACCTCCGTGATTTTTCGCCCTTGTCCGAGAAGATTTGGTGTAGATCTTTCCTACCCGAAGATCAGGGATGTGGCTAAAAGACAGCAATAAATAAGAAAGAGCCAAGGAGTAACAGTCGCCCCTGCAGGTTGGGGGGGGGGGGCATAGTTTTACTATGGGGGAGCAAAGAATACCCCTGCTGTGACACTGCGTGTCGTAAGAGGTGACTAAAAGTGCAAAGGTCTGGTCGCCCGAAAAATGCCAGTTTGCGGAGGGCCAACTATCCGACCCAGTAAAAAAACCAGTCAGTTTCAGAAACATGGACAAAGACAGCTTTTTATTTTTCGATCTTGGGAGACGGAGGAGCTTCTGCATCAGCAGGAACAACGAAGGACAGTGGACAAAGACGAAAGGACTCTTCTGACCTGAAACCTTCTCTGAGGAACAAGTCTCTTGGAATTGCGTCGTGAAATGTTCGCACGTTGTATGAAGCAGGAAAGAATTCTCAATTAGTACAAGAGATGAAGAGATACAGGCTGCACATACTAGGAGCCAGCGAAACCCATTGGGTACAGTCTGGACAGAAGCAGCTCATCTCGGGGGAACAAGTATTGTATTCAGGGAGGGAAGACAAGCACCATGTGGAGGGAGTTGGAATCATTTTGAGTAAGTATACACAGAAGTCACTTAGAGGAAGGGAACCACACGGGGAAAGGATCATCATGGCTTCATTCACTACAAGGAGCAAGAGCATCAACATGAATATAGTCTATATCTACGCCCCAACAAATGATGCTTCGGGTGAAGACAAGGATGCCTTTTACAGCCAGCTCCAGGGGGTCATCGACAAACTACCATAATGAGAGATGCCAATGCCAAGATTGGTCAGGACAACGTGGGGTATGAAGGAATTATGGGGAAAAATGCCTTGGGACAAATGAATGAGAACGGTGAGCGATTCGCAAATATCTGTGCTTTTAACAGTTTTGTCATTGGAGGCTCCGTATTTCCCCCAGAAGAGAATTCACAAGGCTACGTGGGTTTCGCCTGATGAAGTGACGGAGAACCAGATAGATCATTTTTGTATCTCTCGTAGGTTCAGGCGTTCACTGGAAGATGTCAAAGTACAGAGAGGGGCAGATGTTGGATCAGATCATCATCTGCTTTTGGCAAAACTCAAGCTTCGACTCAAAAAGCACGGAACCAGCAGAGGAATCAAAAGAACAAAGTTCCAAGTAAGTCTCTTGGACGGACACAAGAAAGAAGAGTTTCAGCTTCAGCTGAGGAACAGATTTCAACCTCTGGTTGATCTTGGCGAAGAGGACACGGGGGTGGATACACACTGGACCAAGGTCAAAGAAGTCTTTACATCAACATGTCGAGAAGTACTCGGTGCGAAGAAATGGGAGCACAAGCGATGGATGATTAGATCTAGCCAATTGGGGCCTACTGGTTGAAATCAATTGGGATAATAAGAAGACAACAGAAGGTAGAAACGAATGCAAGTAGAACAAGTAGATCAAGAGCGGATGCACTGGAGCAGTACAGGACAACAACTAAGGATGTCAAGAAATCATTAAGAAAAGACAAGGAGGAATTCATGAACAGGCTGGGAGAGAAGGCAGAGGAAGCAGCGGTAGGAGGACACTTGCAAATCCTATACAGTGGAACTCGGATTCAACGAGGTCGTCGGGCCTGACCTAAAATCTCGTTGAATCCGAGTGTTTGTTTTAGCAAACACAAGGTTTTGTGTTGATAATTACAGGCACTGAGCAAGTAATGTACAAGCGAAGTCACAAGCAGTGCCTGAAATGCCTGCATATTATGAGCTGTGTATAAAAAAAGACTGATTCGTTAAAATACACACGCCTGTGTCATCTTGATTGTTTACCAAAAAGTTGTGTTGCTGTGTAGAGCCTAGTATACGGCAACTTTTGATTCCATAGACCAGCGCACAATTCATTACGTAGATCTACGTCAAGACTAGGTTATTATTGTAATAATGATCAGTTGCCGAGGGGGAAAAAGACTGTGACACGTCTGTATCTGCGACGTTCAAAGTCCGGACCGCTAGTGCCTCTCCCCGACAACACACACAGCCACACGTGTGCAGGCCGCCCATCTGACCACGACACACGCCAGTGTAGACACGTGCGCGTGCCAACAACACATGTGTTGATATTTTAAAAGGCTGCTGATTGGTCGCAATCGGCTAAGTGAATAATGGTTCACGATGCAGGTGCAATGGATGGTTACCGGGAATAGATACAGTTCGTTCTGGGAGAAAAATTAGCGAAGCCACGCCTCCGGGGGCTGTTCACCCTGGAAGCGACCTCTTTGAATCCGAGCTCCCTGATTTAAGTGCTCGTTGAATCCGGGTTACTTTTATTGATTTTAAAGAGAAAAAAACGGGGAATCTATCTCATCTCGTTGAATCCGAGTTCTCGTTGAATCCGACCTCGTTAAATCCGAGTTCCACTGTACCAGACCACAAGGACACTTGCTGGAAAATACAGGAAACCTGAAGTACCAGTAAAGGACCAAGAGGGGAAAAACCATTTTTGTAAAGGAAGCTCAGTCGAAACGATGGGTAGAGCATTTCAACAGTCTCCTGAACAGACCACCACCGATTAACCCGCCAAACATCCTGACAGTAAGAAATGAGTTACCAACCTGCTGTGACGCTAGTTCAAAACAAGAGATTCTGGATGCCATTAAGAAGCTGAACACAGTTAAAGCGGCAGGTCCTGATCATATTCCACCTGAGGCCCTAAAATCAGATGCCAATGTGACGGCAGACCTCCTCCAACTGTTTACCAGGATCGGGAATGAGAGCAAGTTCCCAAAGGATTGGAAGGAATGACACTTCGTGAGGCTTCCAATAAAAGGGGGATCTCAGCAACTGCAGCAACTGCAGCAACTGCAGCAACTGCAGAGGGATCACTGTTCTCTCAATACCAAAATAGGGTCTTTAACAGATTCATTCTAGAGAGAATCAAGTCTGCAACGGATCTAAGACTGCGGGATGAACAGGCTGATTTCCAGAAAAAATCAACCACCGACCAGATTGCCACGCTGAGGATTATTGTGGAACAGTCCCTGGAGTGGAACTCACAGATGATCGTCAACTTCCTTGACCATGAGAAGGCCTTTGACAGTATAGACCGAGCAACACTACTATGGAAGATAATGAGACATCACGGAATCCCACAGAAGTTGGTAAACCTCACCAAGAGCATGTGCGAAGGGACAAGTTGTAAGGTTGCACATAATGGTCAGCTCACTGACAGCTTTGACATTAAGACCAGTGTGAGACAGGAATGTTTACTATCGCCTTTCCTCTTCATATTGGCAGTCGACTGGCTGATGAAGGAAACCACCAGAGGACGTAGAAATGGTAATCAGTGGACACTATGGACACAGTTGGACGATCTGGATTTGGTAGACGACTTGGTGCCTCTGTTGTACACCCAGGAACAGATGCGAGCAAAGACTTCAGCATTAAACAGCCTATCGGAGTCTGTTCGATTGAGGATCCACCCCGGAGACTCAAAGGTCCTAAGGACAGATGAATACGAAAGGAGCAGGTCACAATAGAAGGAAATGCACTAGAAGACGTTGTATCTTTCTGCTATCTTGGGAGTATCAATGGCTGAGAGGGAAGAACAGGTGCTGAAATAAAGTCTCGCATTGGAAAAGCACAGGCTGCTTTCATTTCTTTGGATAGGATTTGGAAGACCAGAGATATCTCACTTCGAACAAAGCTGAGGATTTTCAATTCAAATGTGAAGTCGGTCCTGTTGTATGGATGTGAGACATGGAACGCATCACAGGCTTGCATAAAGAGGATCCAGGTTTTCTTGAACAGGTGTTTAAGAAAAGTTACTGAGGATCAGATGGACAGGCAGGGTCACCAACGAGGAAGTGTTAAGGAAAACAAGACAGATCCCAGACAGAGATGTTTGTCCATGGCCTATACCCTGTTGCAGAGTGAGAAAGGCAATGAAGGAGTAGCAGTAGAAAGGCATCAGAAAGAGTCAGGAGCCCAGAGGAGGCGGCAAAGGAGGTGGG
>NW_004798240.1:24639-26044 GCF_000002075.1 Aplysia californica | reverse complement strand
CCCACATCATCACTTACCACCACCATCACCGTCATTTGTAAGGTCATCATTGCTCTCAGATCCTTCACAAACATCTATCATTATCTTAAACATCTATATGTAACAGTTATATGTCATAACAAATTTGTACGTTATACATTATTGGGCACTCTCATACGCACATTTTTCTACTAATCAGATGGCGTCAATATCCTAGAAATGGGCAAGGGACAAAAAAAATAATTTTGAATGCATCTTGTCCTTTTATTAAAATTGCCGTATAATTATTTTTTGTTTAATTTTCAATATCAGATGTTATGATCCAAATATACAAATTTTATGGAATGTATGTCAATAACTTCAAGTTTTTCAATATTTTCCAGTTCTATATTCATTTACGGTTATTTTGATGTATCATTTGACTAAGTGCAAACTTATTTTTTGAGTTTTACCACTAAATATTTTACCCACATCAAAGCAAAACTGTGTTGCGTAATTGCCTCTCACAGGAACCAAAGTTGAAAAATACACAAATAAACATTACAGATGTATTCTACAAATCATATGAAAATTTTGGTATGTTGATATCTATTTGAATTTGTGGCCCTAAAGACCAGTGAAATGCGCACTAGTCACCATCAGTTCTCATTTCGCCCTCCAGAAAATTCGTCCACAAGCCAAAAATAAAACGTACCGAATGAGTTAAAGTGTTCGCGTCTCAATCAAAGGTCCCGGGTTCGAATCCGCGTTGGGACTGAAAAAATATTCTTCTCTAAAATTGTCTCCTTTCACATCCTTTCCTGCTCTCAAGCAAACTTCTGTCGTCAGCTTTCGTCTCCACTTTCTGTCACCAGCCTCTCACCTCCTTTGCCCCCTCCTCTGGGCTTCTGACTTTCCGCCGCCTTTCTACTGCTACTCCTTGACTCCTTCTTATTGTCGTCTTTCTACCACACCCCTGATCTTCTGGTAGGAAAGATCTACACCTAGCCTTCTCGGACAAGGGCGAAAAATCTCGGAGGTCCCGTGAGCAAATTGCGCACGTTAAAGATCCCTTGGAGTTCTAAAACCGATAAAAGAGTAGGCTTCGGCCGCCAAACGGGCAAAATCCAAAATTTCCTACCAACTGAAAATAAATGTTTAATGTGTCCCGTGCGTTCAAATGACCTTATGCAGTTGCGAGCGCCGTAAAACACTTTAAAAAACCATTTTTTTAAAAAGAGTAGAGGGCTGGAGGAGGAAGGGTGGTATACTCACAAGGAGAAGCCGAAAGTAGGGGATTAAAAAAAGGAACAAGGAAACAGGGGAACAGAAGTGAAGAAAAGAAACAAATAGATAGACAGACAGACAGACAGACAGACAGACAGACAGACAGACAGACAGACAGACAGACAGACAGACAGACAGACAGACAGACAGATAGATAGAT
>NW_004798240.1:19505-22836 GCF_000002075.1 Aplysia californica | reverse complement strand
CTCTCACACACACACACACACACACATACTAGATGTAACTTCCACTTCTACCCCAAAATCAAAGTATTAAGAGGGCAGCGATTTAAAGATAAAGAAGAAATTCTGCTTGAAACAAAATGATGCGCTAAAGATCTAAAGATGTGCAACTTGTTTCATGCCACGTCGAATGCAGTGTCGCAAAACAAGCATATTATAATGATTGTGAAGAAGAATACATTTTAATAAAAACAGGTGAGTCAGAAATTCTCCACGGCTTTTCCATCGTTTTGCGTGAGTGAACTGGGGCGTGACATGATTACAACTACCGCACAGTAAAATTTAAATTTTTAAAAATTAAAATTAAATTTAGAATCTAAATTTGTTCTAAAAATTGGGTGGTCTGGTGGCTTAGGACTGTGCATTACTCTCCAATTCAATTCGAAAAGGTTGAAAGAGTTTGTGGATGGCACGGCTTGATTAAATACTGCATTGGCAACGACGAAAGTTTTCCATTAAAACCCCCCCACAAAAAAGAAGTCATCTCGTACTCCACGATGGAGTATGGCACGAGCTCGGGATCTGCAAGGTGATTAGACAGGGTATGGGTACAAAAATAGAAAAAAATCCCCATAAAACCAATTTCTTTAGAATTATGAGTGGGAGACACAACGCCCCCCCCCCCCCAAAAAAAAAATTTAATAAAAATAGCCTAAAATGTAAAATGTTAGTTTCGATATGTTTTGGTAAGTGTTTTACGCACCCACCGATACAAGCCGAAGAAAAAAGTAAAGTAAGCCACTGCATAAGGTCATGAGCGCGCGGGACAAATTATGTATTTTCAGTTTGGTAGGGATTACTTTTGAATGTCGCCTGGGTGGCGGCTGAAGCCTACTTTTTTTATCGATTTCACGACCACCGAAGGATATTTAACGTGCGCAACATGCACACGTAATCTCCGAGATTTTGTCACTCTTATCCGACCGAAATGGCAAGGTGTTCGACCTTACCTACACTGAGATGAGAGGTGTGGCTGAAAAACAGCGGTAGGGAGGATCCAAGAGTAGCAGTAGAAAGAGTCCAGATCAGCCCAGAGATGTTTGGGGTAATGGAGGAGAGGGGGGGGGGGGGGGGCAGAAAGTGAAAAAGAAACCAAATGACAGAACATGATTAGTGAGTTGGAGGTGGAAGGAGAAAATTTTTGTGAAGAAAATTTTCCGTCGCTGTTAGGTTTCGAACCAGAACCTGTTGAATTAGAAGCAAACACTGTACCTCAAGACCATGATAGCCCCTGTATGAGCGGAACGATGAAATGAAACTGACTCTTTTGCCAGCGTATTTCATTGTCTGTTTGTGGGACTGATTGGTTGGTTGGCTGGCTGGCTGGCAGACTGGCTGGCTGATTGGTTGGCTGGTTGGCTGGCTGGCTGGCTGGCTGGCTGGTCGGCTCGGTTGGTTGGTTGGTTGGTTGGTTGGTTGGTTGGTTGGTTGGTTGGTTGGTTGGTTGATAAAAATATTATCCCAGCACGAAAAAAGCAACGTGCTCAGGATCCCAATTATACATTTTGACCTCATACAGGCACGACAAGGTGGGAGCTTTTGAACCACCCGTCTCCACATTCGTATGAAGCACGGAGAGCGGGTGGGAAAGGAAAGCCACAGGTAGATTTTACTTTTTTCCCCTTTCCCTTCGTTGTCTCTTAATATCTGTCTTACCCTCTCCCTACACAAAATGGCAGTTCTCGTGTTGACGTGCATCTTTTTACTTAAACGACAAACAGAATATATTCCGGTCTGAATAATAATATCGTGTAACTATTTAACTGTGTTTTCATTACTGCTCTGTCCGCTCGGTGCCTCCATGTTTTCATTTTCCCCTTTGGCCACGTTTCCTCTACAGTGGCTCCACAAGTATCTCTGATGTCCAGCCAGCAAAGAACAGAGCAAAACAAATCATCCTCACGTCCAGCAAAATCCTCGCGTATCAATAATTCCAGCAGAACCCAACAGCTCAGGACTGGCACCGTGCGACTTACCCGTCATGGAACTCCCAGGGAGACCTCCCGCCCTCCCCAGAGACTTCATCAATTCTGCATTTGGCGCGGTAAACCTTGCACCTCCTGGAGAGAGACAGGATGTTTGTGCTCACCCTGTGCGCGGAGCCCCTGCCGGGAGATGAGCAAGAAGGCTGTGGGAGATGGAAGTGAGCACGCTATGCCTGTAACAACAACACCACGGCCCTGTGACCAGAAAGTGACCATGACTACAGTAGTCGTGGTCGTGGCGACGTCTTCTCTCCGGTACTCAGTTAGCGATACGCATGAGGGTATAAGAAAACGGGACAAATGCAGGGTATAAAGTGTTCTCAAATTGAACAGAAAGGTAAAAGATAACATTAGCTTCGTGTGTCTTAGCGATTCCAGTATGTACCACAAGAGAGATTTTCTCAGTGCAAATATTGTGAAAGGACAGGTATAATTCAGTTGAAATTAAAGATGCCTTTGGGATTTGAGTAGCTACAAAGTGTTTTTGTTACGAGTGTCTAATAGATTACTTTCAGCTAACTTTTTGTGAACACTTCCAATACTTGCTTTCAGAGTCCCTCTTCGGCCAATAGTATCTTTCACAGTTTAAAGAAATCGATTTGATAAGTTTGGATCCTAGTCCTAGCATATTGTTATCTACTATTCACAATTTATACTGCAATAATTAATTATAAGTATCTGAACATCTCCACTCGCGAGTACTAAGATAACAGTACGTTTGCAATTTCTAGTATTTTGTCCACCTTAGGTATCATGAGGAAAAAAATCCATCACAGCCCCTTCATTTCTTCAATTTTCCAGAACTACGCAACATTAGGTAAGGACATGTATTGCGTAAGCGTCGTGAGCAACTATGAAATACAACAACAGATATATATATATGTCTATGAACGCATTCTTTCCCAGTACAATGTACAACTAAATAGTTCTAAATATGCCACTTGCAATTACTGCGGCCCTTTTTTATAACACATGTTGTGATGGATGAAATAGAACAAGTCACACAATTGATCAAGACAGACATGGAAGAAAAGGGGAAATTGTGACTATTGCTCTCTTTATTTATTTCGTAGCCTTCAAAAATACATCAGCATCGACTCCAAGACCGAGAACCGTATTCGCCAAGCTCCCAATAGACTTGTCGGGTAGGAACGGCGCATGGCTTTGTTTTCACAAGTAAATGGGCATCAGAGCGAGACTGTTTATTGCCAATAGTTGAGTGCTGGGGAACGGGCAAGTGGGAGCAGCGATGACTGACCATAGCTGCAGGGATCACACAACTAAAAAATCACAAGCTTCTTTGTGTAGTG
>NW_004798240.1:16572-18524 GCF_000002075.1 Aplysia californica | reverse complement strand
GCAGAGAGAGAGAGAGAGAGAGAGAGAGAGAGAGAGAGAGAGATGCAGGCCGTATCAGTGGCCGGCTCCAACAAAACAACCCACTAGTCTGGGTGGAACATTCTTGTTAATGGGGTGTGACCTTCGGTCATTGACATCACGTAGTATGAGGTTCAAATTGCTTTTAGAGGTAACATCAGACTTCTTTTTGTTTTGGAAAATTATGTGACCCTATAACGCATGCACAAGTCCTCGTGAACTCTTTATAGTATACGACGCGCAAGTCCAGCTGGATCAGGGCATCGCTCGATTGTTAGTCTTTTAACAAAAATCTACCACCCAACCTAAGCGAATCCTCGGTGTCCTTAATCAAACTGAGTGTCAATTGCTCGGATCATACATTTCTAAAATTCTACTCAGTTATGTACATACATTGAACAGAGTTGGAGTTATAGGGAAGATTATGATGTTGAAACCTTGAATAACAAAACTGGTTGTGTACAAGGGAAAATAATCTTTTGTATAGTAAGAGTAAAGTTAATACAAGCATTTTCGAGATTCAGTTCCTCGTGTGCAAGTTGCGCACGTTATAGATCCCTTGGAGGTCCAAAATCGATAAGAGTAGGCTTCGGCCGACACCCGGGCGAAATTCAAAATCTCCTACCAACTGTAAATGCTCTGACTTAATAGACTTGCGAGCGCCGTAAAACACTTACTTTAAAGAAAAAGGGAAAAAAAGAGATTCGGTTCCAACATGGATGAAAACTCTCAAAGATATGATTTTTGGATGACAAGAAATGAGCATAATTTATTAAATTTGTGACATAAAAACGAATCCCCTAGTTTTATGCAGACTGATGTAGTGAAGTTGAGCGATAGTTAAACCAACTCCATCTACCCTTCTTACCTATTTCGAAGTACCCAAACCTCTCCACATCACACTCCATATTAAAAATACAGTCAGTGTGTACGTGTAAGGTCACACGTTGAGCATATGCCGGCTCGTATCTCCAGGCACATGTTATGGGGAATACTACAAGAGTCCACATATACAAAAAGACATAAGCGGTATTTGAATAGATTATAAAAGAAATCAAACAAAAAAAGGAAAATTAGTTGCGTGTGACCTAGAGAACTGAGGGGCCTAAATGTGTTGACCAGACGATGAGGTAGGGAAAGGTGGGAATCTATGTGCTGGCCAAACATACCGGGACAAACTTGAAAAAAGATGGAGCTCACATGTTAAGAATTCAGATCACACAAGATGCATACTGTCTTTATTGTGATATTAGCTTACAAACGTAGAGACCAACGTGTACTTAATTTATTATAAACAGACAAGAAAACATTTCGTGCTTGGGACTTTCCCATTTTGTGTGCATGTCCAGGGTAAGATAAGTATCATGAAATTGTATTGACCTTACATATATTTATATAAGTAAAATAATAACACACAAGCGAATCTTCTTTTTTTTTCGCCTGTTGTAATTCTATCTTGCTTTTTTTAATGCACTAAACAGTTATTATTGTGTCGACGAGCTTCTCTTAACCAATGCCACATCTGTCTGTCTCTGTCTGTCTATCTGCCTGTCTGTCTGCCTGTCGGTCGTTCGGTAGGTCGGTCGGTCGGCCGGTAGGTCTGTGAGCAAGCGTGTTTGTCTGTGTATATGTGTGTGCGCGCGCACGCGTGTGTGTGTGTGTGTGTGTGTGTGTGTGTGTGTGTGTGCGTGTGCGTGTGTGTATGTATGTGTGTGTGTGTGTGAGTGTAGGCGCTGCGGCTGAACGAGAATGCATGTGCACGTATGGGCTTGTTTGTGATCGTACGTGTGTTCAATATCTTATTTCCTTTCCACCACCATCGACCCCTAGCCCAAACTTCCCCACTGCCCGTGCATTCTGTTTTGACACTCGACAATAATCTAAAGCTCGAGCGCAAAACCTAACATCACACACACACACACACAAACACACAC
>NW_004798240.1:11595-14601 GCF_000002075.1 Aplysia californica | reverse complement strand
TCTCTCTCTCTCTCTCTCTCTCTTTCTTTCTTCCTTTCTCTCTCGCTCTCTCTCTCACTCACACAGGAGAGCATTATTCAAATTATACAATTAAGTATTCAAAGTACATAGCCACACGTTTTTTTTTTGTAATATAAATAATCAGAAAAAACACAATACAACGTTCTCTAATCGTAAAGGAATCACAAAAAAGAACAAGTTAATTAAATCGATAGCTTACTTCAAGAAAGTCGCATTCTATAATATAAATTATGTATTTTTGAGTGATGACGGTTTGTTCGATTTTATTGATACAAACCGACGCTTTCAGTTATCCGACATAGCATATATACATCACCGTTAACAATATGGCATTCATATATCACTTCGATGTACAGAGAAGCGCATAGGTTCAACATCGCCATTTAATGTCGAGGGAAAAAATAAAACAGAAAAATAACACAGAGAGGTGGTAAATAAGTGGAATATTAGCAGCACCCTCCGAATACCGTTTTCACTTCGATAAATCCGGCTATGAATAGCATAGCATAAAAACTCAAGAAATGACATTAAGTTGTTTTCGCTCTCCTGGACAACGTGATTACGTGGTTCAAAGGTTTCTTGAAATAAACCCTCTTTGAAGCAACGCCTTTCACTCTGGCTAGCTGCTTAGAAGTATGGGAGGAACCTCATCAAAGGGGGGTAGGGGGCGGATTTGTTGTGTGCGTGGGGGGAGGGGACAGGGAAAGGGGGCAAAGGGGTTTAAGACTACCGTTGGCAATAATAACACATCACCCTTGTCATGTCAAGCAACCCAGAAGCGGGTACTGTTGACACAGCTTGATCTTTCTCGCCCAGACATCAAATCACTGATCCAATCAGGCGAGCAAGCTGTTTGCTTAGATGTTGTCCATGGGCTACTCTATTGCCCCATTGATCCCCTGAGAGGACGGCCTGAGTCCACTCACAATAAAATATAGATTAGACTGTGTCCGCCGCCAGACGTAAACAGAGGGAGTCGTTTCGGGCCAATAATATCGAGGGGCCCGGAATCACGGGACCAGACAGACAGCACGGAGGAAAAGGGCGGCGGTGGTACGAACTCAACAAACGACGGAGTGGCCGGGGGTTTTAACGTTTTTGCGTGCGAGCCTGTGATCGTTTGGTGCCCCAGATATATCTGCTTCTTTTACTCTGAGTCAAGTTTTGCCACTGTAGTCCTCAAACACGGAATACCAACGCCTGTGGTGTCGCGGTTAGGCGCTTCGCTCTGGCAGCAGGACAATTAACTGAGTTCGATTCACGAGAGGAGAGAATATTTTTATCTAGTACCACGGTCTTTCTCTGGGATGTTGTATCCCTCTCAACTCCGGTTGGCCTTGACAGGCTGTGTCGGCCCGCTCCCCAATTGATCGTGTCGACGGGAGCGGGAAAAACACCGAAATGTAAAAAAAAATAACAATAATATAAAATAATACCCAGAAAAATTGCCGTGGACGCAATATCCTACATTTCCTTAACAACCAACGAAAAATAAAAATATAGTCCAAGAAGCCATCTGAGAACGTCCAAACTGACATTACGTATATTTAATGATGACGTTCCTAAAAGCATCGGATGTTAATTTGTTCCTTTTTATTGTCATTAACGGTAAATATTCTGGGCGTGTTTGGGGATTTTTCAATAATACACACGTAGGCATATATTCCAAAAGTCAGTAAAAAATTCTCCTTTTGGTTATATATATATATAAGTGTGTGTGTGTGTGTGTATGTATGTATGTATTATATGTTTATGTCTGGGGTTAAAGATTATCGCTACAAATCATTGAAAGTTTTACTAAATTTACAACAGGTTTTTTTTAATCGACTGTCCTGGGCTTCTTAAGAAGAAAAAAAACACCATCAGACCAATATACGTGCCACATTTTCGTTGTTAAACATTGTATAACCATCAGAGGGTAAGTAGATTACCCTTTTCAGGACTTCACAATGTTACCGCAGTGTGTGGCCATGCATTGCGTTCTACAACTCTACAACCACAAATCAGATTTTTTTTTAAATCGAAATTCGGGACGCCCGTTAATCAAATTGGACTTCTTGGCTGTATCCCGTGATCCGCAACGTGTTGGACTTTTATGTATACTCGGGATGAAGCAGGCTCTATACATTATTAGTCCGTTGTCACCACTTTTGTACCCTGCCTATTAGAGACCCGCAGTGTTGACTATGGGCCTGTTCTGAATCACCCATTTTCGACAATGAACTATGGGTAATTATCTTTAATTGTATGTGTTGAATACAGATCACTATTTCAGTCGGGGGTCGACAAGGGAGATTGGTTCAACAGCTGTGGTTGTTAGTTGGGTATTGTTTTCTTTCGTACAGAGAAGCACATCAACATAACGTCTGTAAATCAATACTGAGGAAAGGCAAAACAGACAGTTACAAGCAACAGGAGAATAGAATACAAGCGCAGATCCAACCAGCGACACCCTCCAAATGACTAAAGCAAGCACTTTAACTTTAATAACAGGTCGCCATTTCTAATTCTCCTGCTGTGGCTATTTTCCAGTTCCACTAACCGATCTTTTATAGACAGACAGACAGACAGACAGACAGACAGACAGACAGACAGACAGACAGGGGGGGGGGGCACTGACACGACAGCTGGTAATAAAGCAAGTTTTGTTTTACTAAGTGTTTTATGGCACATAAACCACATTAGGCCACACTAGTATAAATACTGAAAATTAGAGGGGTTACAAGAGAGTAACATGCACAAACCAGAAGGAGAGATAAAGACAATTGCTGTTTGATAGAAAAGAAGAAACAAACCACACAGGAGCACCCGTCAACCACCCACTAAAAAAGCAAGAAGCACAGAAACGATAGACAGAAAAAAGAAGTAGGGCCTACCAGTAACGCCCTCCAAACCGCCTGCAGAGGAACTGGGGGGAGGGGTGGGGGGGGAGGGAGAAAGAAAAGAGCGAGAGAGTGGGAGAGAAATTTTAAAAGAGAGAGAGAG
>NW_004798240.1:7975-9542 GCF_000002075.1 Aplysia californica | reverse complement strand
GGATAGCAAAAACGATAATCAGACAAACCATGACTGCTCTAAAATTAACAGCATTATACAATTAATCCCCAAAAAAGAAAAACGTCGCAGTTAAAAAAAAAAAAAAAAGCAACAAAGTAAAAAGGTAGTTTGGTATGTGCATTGACAGCATAACCCTCATTGACGGAAGAGTACAAGATCTTCAGTTTCGCCAAAGAGAAGCCTACCTACACTATTACATTCAATTAAAACTTTTCATTTTAGTACGCGTTTAAATTTACGGCATTATAAGACAAAATGCAGAAGAACAGAGATGTTACAAGAGAGTAACAAACACAGAAGAGAAGGACGAGACTAAAAGACGACAGGGGGCTCTCGTGGCCTTAGACTTAGAGCATAAGGTGTTGGCCTCTCATTCAAAGGTCCCGTGTTCGAATCCGAGTGGCGACCGAAACATTTTCTTCTCTAAAATTGTCTCCTTTCACCTCCTTTCCTGCTCTCTGGCAATGTTCTGTCGTCTGCTTTCGTCTCCTCTTTCTGCCCCCACCCCCTCACCTCCTTTGTCCCCTCTTCTGGGCTCCTGACTCTTTCTGTCGCCTTTCTACTAATACTCCTTGTCTCCTTTTTACTGCTGCCTTTCAGCCACACCCCTGATCTTCCGGCAGTAAAGATCCACACCTAGTCGTCTCGGACAAGGGCGAAAAATCTCGGAGCTTCCGAGTGCATGTTGCGCACGTTTAAGATCCCTTGGTGGTCTAACACCGATAACAGTAGTCTTCGGCCGCCACCCGGGCAAAATTCAAAATTTCCTACCAACTCTAAAAGTTTAATGTGTCCCGCGAGCTCATATGACCTTGTCATCCAGTTCCGAGCGCCGTAAAACACTAACCAAAAAAAGAAGACGTGTTTTTTAAGTTATAGTACGTGCTTTATCGCACTTGCAATGCAATAAGGTCACAGAAGTGCCGAAGATTAGAGGTGTTACAAGAGAGTAACAAACACAAAAAGAAGGAGGAGAAATCAGGACGAGAGATGTCTGATAGGAGAGAAGGAGCAAGCCACACCAGAGCACCCATCAACCACCCACAGCACGAGAGTAAAAGACGACAGGTGTATGATTAAAAAAAGAAGGAACAATCCACACCAAAGCACCCGCCAACCACCAATGTTTAAAGCTGGGAAAACTCAATACAGACAAGCTCAAGCTCCTTGGACAAGCCACAGAGGGTAAGAAAAGAAGCAGTATCCAGTAACTGCCTGCGGGAACAGATAAAATGACCCGCATAAGTTATACCACGATGAAAAACAATAACATAAACTAAAAAAACCCAGCAACAACAACAAACAAAAAAGACCAACGTCAACATAAGACACCACACTAATACATGTACACCTTAAAAAAACAAACCCAGAATAACTAACAGTAGGACCAGAGAGTTTACAGTAATACTATTACTGTAAACCTTGTCTGGTAGGACTCAGTAACTGTTGAAGCAAGTAACGCAGCACACATCGACCACGCAAAAATAAAATAAAATCGGGGTTTCCCAAGAAGCAAAATTTAATCGGAACATCTTCGAAGGAAAAT
>NW_004798240.1:5699-6779 GCF_000002075.1 Aplysia californica | reverse complement strand
GGGGGGGTAGGGAGGACAGAACTAGAATCTAAAGCACTAATCCGAAAAGAAAGCTTTCAGATTAAAAACCAGTAGAATTAATTTCTAAAAAAAACAGGACAGTGTGACAGTAGCTCTTCTGCACATCAACAGCCCATACAAAAGTCTCATAAGCGGGAAAATAATAATCTCCCACAGAAGACCGAAATCTAAACACTGTACTATTTGTTCCTCTTTTTCTGAGGAAAGGTTATACTAGTTAGTTTCACCCTATCTGAGTTATTATTGGTCGCAAAAACAAACAATGAAAAGACACAGTATTATGATTGAATATATGTTTAAAAACTGTAAGACAACTGAAAATGTCGTGTTCTTCATTTTATTCAACCAAAATGTAAGCTAAGTTTTATAGAACAAAGCCATCAGTAAGAGTTTAATGTGCTCTCAGACTGGCGTCTAATAGGCTTTTTTACGCCAAGATAAAAAAAACAACAACAAAAATATTATTTAGGAGGCGGGGCTTGACCCTCCCTGTCACTGTCAGGGCCAACCAAGACTGAAAGGGACACAACGTCCCGACAGAGAAACCGAGATATTCGATAACCGCCCCCCCCCCCCACCAGGAATCGAACCCAGGTCTTCAGTGTGCTATGTTCAAGTGTCTAACCACTTTACCACAGACGCCGGAAGACTAATGTCGAGAAACGATCCAACACTGCAGTCTTCAGAGACGACCAAAATCTCACCAAAATCTCTCTGCAAGCGCATCCTGTTCAGGGCTGATCCTGTTATTCCTCTCACATCCAAGCGAAACTCGCGGCGTTTGTTGACTTCGCATTCCAAACTGTATGTGCAAAGTTTTCCCCGCGCTCAGAGTTGAAGTCCTTGAGGCAAAGTATTCTCTCTGTCTTGAGTAAAAGTCCTTGCCATGGCTATCCGGCCATCGTCACTGTTGACTATATATTATCTTCTCTTGAGCTAAAAGCACTTTTTGTGTTAGTGTGTGTGTGTTACACGTGCGTGTGTGTGTATGTGTGTGTATGTGTGTGTGTGAGAGAGAGAGAGAGAGAGAGAGAGTGTGTGTGTGTGTGTGTGTGTGTG
>NW_004798240.1:2514-4223 GCF_000002075.1 Aplysia californica | reverse complement strand
TTTATTATTATTTTATTATTATCACTATCATTAATCATTTAATTATTGTCATTATTATCATTACAATCTTCATTTGAGTTAAAGTCAAAAATATGTCTTTTGACGCAGCATAGGGACATAATAAACGAGTAGAACTAGAACCTACCAGTGGCAATCTCCTGCTACCATTCGCATCTGTCAGAATTAAAGTTAGTTTCGTTAATTTAGTAGACGTCTTACGGCGCTCGCAACTGCATAAGGTCATATGAGCGCCAAGGGGTGGATGTAAACAGAAAAGTCCTTACAGGGAATCGGGTTTACTCTGCTCACATCTCTAGCTTCAACAGCACAAAGTCTGTTTCGACAATCAAGGCATCCCGGAAATAGCGGGTCACAATAAAAGAAGTAGAGGGAAAATGACTATAGTAAGGGTTAGGAAAGAAAAAGCAACAGTTCCCTGACAGTCCTCTGTTGCAGTTCAGGCACAGTTATGAGCATGACATTGATGAATCAGCCCATTTACAATTTAAAATTCTACTATGCATAAGAACATATTAATGCCCCCCCCTCCCTTTTTGGAATGGCCTAAAGACACTTCGGTCTGTAGCACTGCCCCGGGGGGTGAATTAAAGTTCAAGAGGAGCAAATTTACACAATAGACAGAACAACAGATGGACAACAGAAAGAAGTAAGACCTACAAATGGCGTCCTCTAAAAGCTTACCAAGAATATATATAAACCGCTTTATTAAGAGGTCAAGATTATGAAAAGATGATGATATATATGCCTCGGTATAGCAGCTCCAAGTCGATCCAAAGTATAAATTTCCTTTCCCTCGGGGAATTGGTGAGTAAACAGAAGAAAGATAATTGACAAAGGAACAGGCATTAAGAGCACCGAAAAAAACAAGACATACTGATAGATTGAAACAACAAAGGGAAAAAAATAGAAGCACAACCTACCATGAAAGGCATCTTATATTATAACTATCCGCTTCGGAGTCTTAGAGGGCGTAAGTTTAAGAAATGGTGTTCTACACCTTTATATGATATGTGCGATACAGTCAATCCTAACCAAAAACGAGACGTCTTTTGACACACACAATGCGTTTTAAATGAGGAAAGTAATCCAATGGGGAAGACTTACGTCCCAGAGTCACTGCCAAGGTCATTGAAGTGACAAGCTGCTTTGATTCTGCCTGTAAGAGTCAGCCTGGGCTGAGGGGGACACATCATTCCAGCAGAAACACGGAGATATTCAAAAAAATTATACCAGCACAGGAATCGAACTCACATTTTCAGCGTGCCACAGCGCAGCACCTGACAGCAACACCACAAACGTCGGTAGAGGATGAGCACATAACGAAGGAAGACGTTCGAAAGAGGCGAATGTAGAAGCCACTGACGAAGGTAAATATCGCCAACATGTATTTGGGTAAAGATAGCACCTCGACAGAAAAGTGATGATTTAGTACTATATAATATGGAACAAGCGAGAAGAAGAGCACGAAGGTTGAATTTACTACATGTAGTAGCACCATCCAACCATCAGAGTAAATAGTGCATATCTACAACTAAGACTCCGAAGCGGATAGTTACTATAGCCATTTACCCTCTACTGTACGCCTAGGCATACAGTACTACACAGCGTACCAACCAATTAATCCCCCCCCAAAAAAATCTCTCTCTCTCTCTCTCTCTCTCTCTCTCTCTCTCTCTCTCTCTCTCTCT
>NW_004798240.1:0-1860 GCF_000002075.1 Aplysia californica | reverse complement strand
ACACACACACACACACACACACACACACACACACACACACGTGCGTGTGTGTTCTTTAATACACACAAGGAGTCAATTTTCCATCTCTATTCACTTTAAAAGAACCCTTGCTACCCTGGGAGAATTTTGGTACCAGGTTCAGAGACCCATTCCCATAAAATCGGATGATGATCACAATCCATTACATTTCCCTCCCCCCTTCCCCAACCTTCCCCCACCTCAATTCTTCAAATAAGTTGAAGGTGCCTTTGGCGACCCAAACTGTGGCCATCGAAGAGTGAAGATTACGGATGTGCATACAAGGTCAAGTACGTTCGGAACGGAGGGCTAAGTCATTACTCAAGAACCAGTGTGGAATGTGAGGACTTCAGGACGAAACAATTTGACTATTTTGTACTTTTAATTAACTTTGGTGGGTTTCCTAAAGCTTTCCACACTAAACCAAGTCCAAACAACGGTTTCGTTTGTCTTGTTTTCTTGACTTCATTCTCACCTCGAACTTGAACACAGTTTTGTTTACCTTGACGACCTTAAGCGCCAAAACGAGACAAAATGTGCTTATTTGGGATGTCTATATTTAATGAAGTCAGAAATGCCTTCTAACAAGGGCTAACTAGAGAAGTTTTAGACATTTAGAAGGCACACTTAAGTCCCTTCAGAGGCCACAATTATAAGGAAGGGTGGGGGAGTGTTCTGGGAAGGACAAACAAAGTGCTGTAACTCACTTTTTCAAAAGAACTTATGACTCGTGTGTGTAAGTATTAGTTCTAAGCCAACTGTGTCACAACATTCAGTCCAGCTGCTAATTAGGTACTTGGGTGCAACTGGAGGGAGCCTGGGAGACAGAGAAAGAGGGGGAGGGAGAGGAAGGGAGAGAAAGAGAAAGAGAGAAAAAGAGAAAGAGAGAAAGAGAGAAAGAGAAAGGGATAGACAGACAGACAGACAGACAGACAGACAGACAGACAGACAGACAGACAGACAAACGAAAAAGAGAGACAAGGGGGGGGCAGGGTTAATTACGAATAGCAGTAGCACACTCAGGTAAAAACATCCCGACTATTTACATAGTATTTGGAACTTTTAATTAACATCTAAAACCGTCTGTGGCATTCTGTTCAAAGCAGCGTGGTGCCCACGATATGTTTAAAAAACGGCGCCTCTGAACATGGAATTCAACAGCCTGTCCTGGGTTTATATGTCTATAGTGCAATGCTTTGCATAACACATACGGCATCAGTGCAAAAACTGGGTATTTTGTCCTTCGACAGGACTTCCTACGCGCAAAAAAGAAGTGCCAAACAGGCCAAATCTATCGTTCTTAACAGCGCATATTAATGGTATCGAAAATGAAATCCTGCTGCACACGGTAAACGGTGACCTTATGCAGTTGCAAGCTCTGTATCACACTTACCAAAACAAACCCACATAAAACACCGTAAACAAACCGTTAAAACCGTGAAGCCGTTTCGTTGCACAACGAATGTTTTACACCCTTATAGGAATAATTAGGATACTTTTGCACAAAATTACAATATCTACTTTTGCCCTGCCTGCAAGGGCAGAATCATTTTGTGTGGGTGTACATCCCACCAGAAAGATCGACAGACACTTAACAAAATATATCCCCCCATTTGGAAACGAACTTACATCCCCTGCGTGAAAGGCTTAAGAGTCTAAAAGTCACACCGAAGAGGCCAGTCCACGAACAGAAAGAAGGGGAGTCCATAATAAAAAATAATGGATAAAAATACCATAACTGGTATTCCAAAAACAATAACAAAATAACACAAATCTCTTTAAACTTTTGAAATTTGCGTTTGGTATTCCTGCAACAAAAACAAAGAAAAACAACAATGGCAC
>NW_004798239.1:247764-249728 GCF_000002075.1 Aplysia californica | reverse complement strand
CGTAAAACGTAAAACAAAAAATAAATGATCGGGTTGTTGAAGGGTGCCAGATGAGCCCTACCTCTTTGCTATCCCTCTGTTATTATCAAGCTGAACAACGGGGCGGAGGACGTTCCTGGTTCTTTTTGTGGAGTTTTCAAGGCTCTCAACCTATACGTTCTTATGAGCGTCTAGCTCTCAACCCATTTGGATCGGTCTTATTGGAGAAAGACGTTGAATTAGAAGGTCTATCCTCACACATTACCCATTACCTAACAGTGTTATATTGGTTGTTAAGCACATACGCTTACTTGCAGACAAAACTTTGGAAAGAACCCCCCCCCACCCCCCAAAGAAACCAAACGACTACAACCCCCCCTCCCCCTCCCCCACCAAAAAACCCAGTGTGTGATAGTAGTTATTATCTTCCCATTTCTTTCTCATTCGTTCACTCACTTTTTTTTATACCTTTTCTTTATATTATTTTTTTGGTTAAATATTCCCCCTTGTCAATTCCTGTCAAATGAAGCTTTTGTGTTCTGTAGACAGTATTGGTGTGTCTCTGTGCCCCGACAGTGTGAGATTTTTGTCATTTCCCACCATGCCATAATTATATTGGAAGGAGTATAGTACAACCCTGCAAGTTATTTATTCTCGTGATGTCCCGCATTCGCCCACAGTGGCGTCGGTCGTCTAGTGGTTAGGCTACCGGACCCGTAATCATGACATTGCGGGTTCGCGGGTTCGGGGGTTCGAGCCTCAGCTTGGCCCATCGTTGTGTCCTTGGGAAACTCCAGGCAATTTACACGAGTTTCCCATTTGACAAGGTCCTTTCGGAGATGGACTAAAAAACAACCTCGGAGGTCCCGCTCTTTTTAATAACCCAATAGTGTTGATAGTGGGGTTAAACCTATACCAATTCACCAACTTAAAAAACTTACCATTTCACCATTTCACTAACTTAAAAACTTACCATTTCACCATTTCACTAACTTTAAAAAACTTACCATTTCACTAACTTAAAAAACTTACTATTTCACCATTTCACTAACTTAAAAAAGCTTACAATTTCACTAACTTTTAAAAACTTACCATTTCACCATTTCACTATCTTAAAAAAAGCTTACCATTTCACTAACTTAAAAAAACTTACCATTTCACCATTTGTTTCTTGGTCCACAGAGAAGATCGAGCAGACCGTGAAGATCGACGCGTCCACCGTGGAGATAGAGGAGCGCGGCGTGAAGCTGAGGCTTACCGTGGTCGACACGCCGGGCTTCGGAGACTCGCTCAACTCTGTAGACTGGTAGGCACCGTTGTTGTTTTTATATATATGTATCATTGTCGTGTTGTTATCGTTGTCGTTGCCGTTGTCGTCGTCATCATCATCATCATCATCGTCGTCGTCGTCGCCTTCGTTGTAATTATTGCCATCCTCTCTTTTTCCCCTTTCCTCTTTTTTCTACCATTTTCACTTCCTCATTCTGTCTTTCTCTCACTCGTTCTTTTATCCCCCCACCCTCACTCCTTCTGTCCCCCTTCTCTCTCTCTCTCTCTCTCTCTCTCTCTCTCTCTCTCTCTCTCTCTCTCTCTAGTTGTCGATTTACTCTCTGACACGATTGCCCGTACACGCCCACACATACACATCTCTCTTTTCTCCTCCCCCCCCCCACACACACACGCGCACACATGTGCTCCCTCCTCTACATTTTACAATCATTACGTCTTTAATGATAAATTCAATCACTCTCTCACACTCCCTCCCTCATTCCCTCACCCTCCTGTACATATACACTCGTTACGCCTTTAATGATAAATTCATCCTGTCTCGTCATCCCTCCCTCATTCCCACCCACACGAACCCTCACCCTCCTCTACATATACAATCATTACGTCTTCAATGATAAATGCACCCCCTCCCTTCTCTCTCTCTGTCTCTGTCTCTGTCTCTCTTTCTGTCTCGCTCTCTCTCTCTCTCTCTCTCT
>NW_004798239.1:232457-233907 GCF_000002075.1 Aplysia californica | reverse complement strand
AGAGAGAGAGAGAGAGAGAGAGAGAGAGAGAGAGAGAGAGAGATTCACACGGAGACCGACACAGGGGATATTACATAAAAGAGAGACACATTTCGTAGGTTTAGGGGTGGTACAGAAGGACAGAGATTGGCGGGGGTGTTTTGAGAAGAAAAAAAAGAAGAAAAAAAAAACGATCCCCAGAAGCCAAAGCAAAACAAAATCAAATCAGGAGAAGCAGTGGAATGAGAGGCGAGCAAGGGCCTGAGATTCCCTAGAATATTTATAACCTCCCAGGAGGCCAGCTATTTCGACCCAGCCCAGTGATAACCAGTCAGGTACGTCTGGCTGCATTAGGCCTAAGACATGTCGTGTTCCCATAGAGTGGCTGGCCTGAGATAAGGTCGTTTACAGACGTGGTTTCACCAAGGAGTTTAGAATTTTACTTTTAATCTCCTTGGGTTTCACTGGAATCGTTGAAAATGAATGTCTGGAGGCCTCAGTCTTTTCCTTTTTTCCTTGGGTGGGTGGCGGGTGCTCTCGTGGCAGGCGCTCTTAGTTTAAAGAGATTTTACAATACTAGCGGAATGGCAAATTGTACGAGCTTGTCTGTGATTTCTAGTTTTCTTTGTTCATGTTATCTGTGCCTGACTTGTACATTTTAGAAAATTAAAAAATCCCTTGTGGGTGGTTGGCAGTGGTGCTCTGGTGTGGTTGGCAGCGGTGCTCTGGTGTGGTTGGCTCCTTCTTTCCTGTCAAACATCTGTCGTCCTTATCTCTCATCCTTCTTTTTTGTGTTGGTTACTCTATCGTTCAGCACTTACATAATTATGTAATTGTGTTCCAAGTGCCATGAAACTCTTCCAAAAATATATACTATTTCGTTTGTATTTGAACATTTTTCCCAAATTTGTAAAAAAAATCAGGCCAGTTCTTTTAATCAGGTGTTCAGGGTGTGCAGACATAACTGTATTTACTGTAACATTGTCACCTGTTGCATAGTGTAACTTTATAGGTGATTAGTGGTTGCTCTGGTGCTGTTTGATCCTTCTTTAAGCTTTCCTGTCAAACATCTATCCTCCTAATCTCTCCTTCTTTTTGTGTTTGTTACTCTCTTGTAACACCTGTAATCTTCGGCTCTTACACGACCTTATTGTGTTTCAAAACGCTTACTAAAACAAAAACTGAAAAACAATACCATTTTCCCTTGTTTGTTTTTCTAACCAGATCCTAGACCAGATAGATGAGCAGGGCATCAGGATCTACCCTCTCCCTGACTGTGACTCAGACGAAGACGAGGACTACAAAGAACAATGCCGCCAGCTCAAGGTGAGGGAGTCATAATGATATTGATCCTCCTCCTCCTCCTTCTTCTTGTTCTTCTTCTTCTTCTTCTTGTTCTTGTTCTTTTTGTTGTTGTTGTTGTTGTTGTTGTTGTTGTTGTTGTTGTTGTTGCTCTTCTTCTTCTTCTTCT
>NW_004798239.1:230880-232211 GCF_000002075.1 Aplysia californica | reverse complement strand
CTTCTCCTTTTTCTTTTTCTCCTCCTCCTCCTCCTCCTCCTCCTCATCCTAACGTTATGAATCAGACTAAAACTTTGCCAATTTGCATACTTCCCCAGGGGGCGGTGCCTTTTGCTGTGGTGGGAGCCAACACAATCATCGAGGTCAAAGGTCGCAAGGTCAGAGGTCGCATGTACCCATGGGGCGTGGTGGAAGTGGAGAACCCTGAGCACTGTGACTTCATCAAGCTGAGGACCATGTTGATGTGAGTACTGGTACCGTGACTGTGTGTTTGTCAGTGTGTTTTTGTGCTTTGTTCATAAATATCTTTTGACTTGTGTGTGCATCTGTTTCATTTGTGTGTGTGGCTGGACCCTATCGGAGAAGAATGTTAGGTTCTGTGATTCTGTTCCTGAATAACCTTACAGTTTTTAAAGGAACGTTACACCTAAACGATATGGGTGGTTGGCGGGTGCTCCAGTGTGGTTTGCTCCCTCTTTCCTTTCAAACATCTATCATCCATATCTCCCCTCCTACTTTTCTTGTGTTTGTTACTCTCCTGTAACACGTTTAATCTTTGGCACTCGAATCTTTGACCTTTTTGTGTATAAAACTCTTACTAAAACAACAACGAAAAAATGGGTGGTTGGCGGGTTCTCTTGTGTGGTGTGCTCCTTTCCTATCAAACGTCTATTGTCTTTACCTATCTTCCTTTTTTGTTCTTTTTTCTCTCTTCGTAACACTTCATATCTTCGGCACTTATATGACCTATGTGTCTTGCAAGTTGTGTAAAACTTTCACTAAAACAAAATTGAACCTGAACAAATGTTTTTCTTCTGTCTCTCTCTCTCTCCCAGCACCCACATGCAGGATCTCCAGGAAGTGACTCAGGAGACACACTACGAGAACTTCCGTGCAGAAAAACTGGCCAGTGGAGGAGCCGGCAAGCCACGATCAGGGTCAGTATCCGAGAATGGCGTCCTTTTTGCCAATTTGGCAACTTCCGAGAATAACCGTTTTGCCAAATTGGCAACTTCTGTTGCTGGTTCTTAGTAGTGTGGCTGTCGTTCAGTTGTAGTCACCTTTTTCCCCCCCTCTCCCCCCTCTTCATTTTCCTTCCATTTAATCATCTTTTTTCTTTGTTTCTTTGTTTGTTTGTTTTAAAATATTTGATCTTTTGGTTTGTGTCTTCTATTCTTTTTATCCCATCGTTGTAAGTGTTGCTGTTTGTCTGTGCGTGTGAGTAGTTTTGTTTTGTTTGTTATAGGATTTTTTTTTGGCCACCTCTATTCTCACCCGGAGTGAGAATAATGCAGGCGAGTTTTGTGGCTATTTTCACCCGGTGCGCGTTC
>NW_004798239.1:228450-230088 GCF_000002075.1 Aplysia californica | reverse complement strand
CCATATTTTATGTCTCCGTCCCATTTCCATTTTCCGTGAACTAGTGATCTACACCACTGTTCTGTTTTCATAGCAACAGAAAATTTATGTTATTTTTCTTTCTTTACGACTTTATTTTTTATTTATGGTTTAAAGTTTGATGTGATATTGTTGTACCTAGGAGTGCATTATTTCTTCTCTTGTTCTTCTCTTCTTTAAAAAAGAATCCTGTTTTAAAGATTTATATTTCTATGTCATGAGTATAATATTTCTGTTTTTCTTTTGATCTTTTTGCTTTATTTTATATCCTTATTCTGTCCTTTCTAACCAGTTTTGTGAAGAAAGAACTGAGAATGCATTTTTACATCTCCGAGTGTTAACTAGCTGTTTTCTTACTTTTTGTTTTGTAGCTTTATTTTTTTTTAAATCAATTTTTATTTCTTTTATCAAAGGATCATTTCATTCACCTAAATTTTAAGATTGTTCTATATTATGGAGTTTAAACAAAGAAAAATTCATATTATCATTTTATTTAAAGGGCATATCCTTTCTCGTATTCCTTCTTTATTAGGTTGTATTTTTTCTCCTTTTTCAAAAATTGAAGGATTGATTCTGAGATTTTCCTACTCCTTAATCTAAAGATTTTTCAGTATTATTGGTTATTGGTTGTTTTTATATTCTTTGTAATCATGTTATTTCAAGTACTTATCTTTCTCTTCTTCCCCCCCCAACTTATATTTGTGTTGGTGTGCGATAAATACAACAACAACAAAAAACAACAACGCCCCTTCAAAAACTTAAACAACCCAAAAAATACAACCAAACAAACAAAAAACAAAACTGAAAAAAACAAAAACAACAACAACAACAAACAACTCTCATCGATGGTATCCTGGTGTCCCCCCGTGTGTGTATTACGGTAAGCCACATCCTCCCGTTTCCTCCTCCTCCTCCTCTAGAATGCTGCCTGCTTGGCTACTTCCGCTCTTCTCGTATATATTTATATCTCATCGAAGATTGTTCCGAAGATGCTCTTCTACTAGTAGTTGAGCATCTTTGATTGTACCCTACATCAGTACTCTACAAGATGGTTCACTCTCTTCTAATTAGCTTCCACAGAAATCACTGGCGCAATGTTTATAGATGTCGCTTGTTTTTTGTTTCCACAAGTAAGATTCAGATTTCAAAACGCCCTAAACTCCTTCTGTTTGTTTAAAGTTACGTCATTCTCTGAAATGATATCCATTCAAATAGACTTTTTTTTAAAATAAAGCGTCAAAGCTTTTTTTTTTTTTACTTTATAGATGTCGCCACCGACTCTGATAAGAATATTATTATGTATATGTTTTGGGGTTTTTTTCCGTTTCTCAAATAGAAGCGGGTACTTTAAAAATATTCTTTGCCCCTATTGTTCGTTTATCAGCTGCATCACTCAGTAAAATAGTATCAAAATAGAGGTGTTTTTTAAAGCACCCTCTGAAGTTCTTTTTTGTGTACAGAATACATTACTCTCTTGGGTTTTTTATATTAAAAAAGAATATTTTTAAAACATTCGTTACTCGTTCTCTTTTTGTACCTTTTACGTTAGGCCTACTCTTTAGAAGATATCAACATGGTATTTTTTTTATTTATCTTTTTTTGGGGGGGGGGGGGGGGGGG
>NW_004798239.1:227190-228350 GCF_000002075.1 Aplysia californica | reverse complement strand
GGTTAACGAAGAACATTCTTTATTCTTTCTCTTTTTACACAAGATAATATGTTACTATCTTTTAAAAAATAGCATCCAACGCGCAGTAATATTGATATTGCCTTTGCGGATTTTGAGGATGTTTTAGAATTTAGTATCTGAAATAGAGGAGTGAACCGTCGTGTAGGGAAGTCTTTGGTCTCACCCACGGCACATCATCGCCTTTTTTGTTTGTTTCGTTTTCTCGAATGTATATATTGTATTGTGCTTTTAATATCACCATGCCCGTGAGAAGTGTATTTTTGTCAATTGATTCGTTGAGTCTTGAGTAAGGATATTAAGGTCGCGGAAAACTTTTGTGTTTTGTCAGTTTAAACAACGTGTAATCGGCGTCTGTGGTGTAGCGGTTAGGTGCCTGGCGCTGCACGCAGAAGACTTCAGTTCGATTCCCGTTCGGGGAAAGTTTTTATTGAGTATCTCGGTCTTTCTGTGGAGATGTTGTATACTTGTTAGCGTGGATAGGTTCAATGGAGTTGTAAAAACAAATTTAAAAAAAAATTAATTAATTTTTTTTTTAAAGAACGAAACAAAAAAGAAAAAAAAACACACAAAAAAACCAACATCAAAGAACAGAACTGTAAAATGCAAGTTTGTGGGACTTATTTGCTCAGCGTTTGCCGTTCATTGAAAGCTTTAAAAGCGAATGACATTGGTATATCATATATTTAAAAAATAATTTAAAAAATTTGAAAAGTTCTGTAAAGAATACCTGTGTATTTCGATAATGCTATGCTGTGTAAATTGTACATTGAGGCTAGTCAGTATTTTAGAATATGAGGGAAAATGTGTTTTATAAAGTTCTAAGATTTTATTATCTCATAAGCCCTGACAATAAACAGTCAAAATAATATTGTCTGAGACCGTCACTGTTGAGGAAAAGAGTAGGTGTCTTAGACAGGTGATCATCCTGGGCATTGTCATACGATTTAAAAGAATAATAGGCCTAAAAATAAAAATAGTAATGAAAATTAAAAACGTAAAGAGTGAGCAGGGAATGAGGTGATCAGTTTGTACAGGTCATTGTTCCGCTGAGTCGGCGTTATATAGCAGGTTTGACTGTATAATATATTATATTGTGTGTGTATGTGTGTGTGTGTGCGTGTGTGTGTGTGTGTGTGTGT
>NW_004798239.1:211733-225131 GCF_000002075.1 Aplysia californica | reverse complement strand
CGAGCGCACATGTGCATTCAAGTGGTAATGTGATTGTGTGTGCTTATTTATATATATTTTTATGTGGGAGTGTATGGTTAACATACTTACTTTACTTTACTTCTTCATCCTCTGTTGCCTTTAAGCGTCGAGGGCAGATACAATTTTTTAGGCTAACAAACAGTACTGTTATAATTTTGTATATATTGTAACAACCAGTGTGGACCCACCTTATTGATCAACCCCTACAACCACAGCTCTCTTAGGGTTCCTAACCTGGCACAGCTCCTCTTGATATCATTCTGTTGTCTCGTCAAGGCTATTTTTCGCCATGTTGCCTGTGTTGTAATTCCTAAGTGATTTGACAGTATCCACCAATACATTTCTCGACTTTCAGCTTTTTGTCTTTCATTTTTGCAGTTTAAGTCTCCCATTTGATATTTCAACCATAATTCGTAAAACGAATAGTTCTGTTGTGTTATTGTGTAAGCCATAGATCGTGATACATGCAGATGCTTTACATAGATGAATTTGTGGACGTGAATGGCGTGCCTAAAATCAATTATCGATACACTTCATCCCCCCTTCCTCCTCCAAATGCAATTGAAAAATGAATAAATAGATAAAAATATAACATTTTTAAAAAGTTAAAGTATTTATAAATTAATATTTCCCCAATTTATAAATAAATATTTCCCCATATGTAGGCCAAATACTTTTACATTTTTTAAAATCAAATAAGATAAAAAGAAGAGTCTTACTATTTTTAGGCGTATTATTAATTCCCTTAGTCCTTGGTAGTCAAGTTTTAAGTTGTGCATTCAGTTGTTTTTATGCTTTACTTTTGTTCTGTTTACCTTTTATGTTTTATATTTTATTATTTATCTAAGACTGTGTGTTTAGTTTTGCGCTCTGCTCAAAGGTGGGCTTTAGATTCCCTCTTGTTGTTTGGTAGCTTTACTGGCTCAATGAGCCTTTTTTTCATTGTCGTTGTCATCGCTGTTCATATTGTTGTTGTTATTATTATTATTATCATTATTTTTATAATTTCGTTTTTTTGTGTTATAATTATTATTGATTTATCTTGTATTTAAAAAAAAAAAAGTATTTATAATACTGTCATCAATGTTGTTCCTGTTGTGATTGATATCATCATCATCATCATCATTATTATTGTTATTATTATTAATAGTATTTTTATTATTATTATTAATACGATTATTATTGTTGTTATTATTATTATCATGATCAATGATTACTATTACTATTGCTGAGATAAGATTTTACTCGTGAACATGAGGAGCGAATTGCCAACTGTGTGATGTATTACAAGAGCTTTGTTGACCTTAGCCCTTTGTTTTTAGTAGAGCTGTGTTGACCTCTGACCTCTGACCTCTGACCTGTTTTTTTGTCCCTCTAACTTCCAGGAAACCTGCCGTGCCCCCACCCAGGATGGAGAATGGAGGCGGAGACATGTCGGATAAGGAGAGAGAGCTCAGGCAGAAAGAGGAAGAGGTGAGGGAAAAAAGGACAACAAGAGAACAGAATTTTTATTCCCCTTTCAGGATTATAAAAAACATTATTATTCAGTTATTTATGCCCTACTATTCTCTCTTGCTCTTTTTAACTCCCAGTGGAGCATGTGCCATCAAAAACATTTCTCCAGCGAAGCCTGTCCTGTGCATCCTTTTCTAGCTGTTTCCATGATGATCCCCGCCTTTTTATTCGCTGTTATGTAATTCCTTCGGTGGGAAAACAGTTCATGAGAAAAAATCTTTTGAAAACATACTCACCAAAAATGGATGACCCCATTAAAAAAACCAAAAACTTATAAAAATGTTTTTTCAAGATTGGAGTTAAATGCCTTATTATTATTATTCACAGTTACACAGTTGGTTTGTTGGTTTTTCAAATTTCTGCGGAATGCAGTTCATAATTGTGTGTGAAGGGTTCGGAGGAGTTTACTTGTCCAATTCTGCGTGTGGGTAGAGGATTTTAATCATTACTATTATCATTATTTGTATTATTGTCATAATTATTATTTTTATTATTATTATTATTATTATTATTACTGACTTTGTGTGTGGGTGGTTGGCGGGTGCTCTGATGTGGTTTTCTCCTTCTTTCCCGTCAAACATCTATCGTCCTTGTCTCTCCTCCTTTTTTGTGTATGTTACTCTCTTGTAACACATCTATTCTGCGGACCTTATTGTGTTGCAAGTGCCGTAAAACTCTCTCTAAAACTATACTGACTTTGCGTTGTGCGTTGTTTTCCCCCCTACAGTTGCGGCGCATGCAGGAGCGCCTGGCCCGTATGCAGGCGGAGATTGAGTCCAAGAAGCCGCAGCACATTCAGAACGGAGAGCTCAAGTCTCAGGACGTCTAGCACTCCCGACTGACCACTGAGTGGACACTCTACTTGTGGTGGGTTGAGATCCCCTCCCTCTCTTTCTTTCTTTCTTTTTTTCTCTGTCTGTCTGTCTGTCTGTCTGTCTGTCTGTCTGTCTGTCTGTCTGTCTGTCTGTCTGTCTGTCTGTCTGTCTGTCTGTCTGTCTGTCTGTCTTCTCTCCCCCTTCTCTCTCTCTCTCTCTCTCTCTCTCTCTCTCTCTCTCTCTCTCCACACTTTTCTGTGTGTATGTTTGTCTGTCTGTCTCTGAAAATTACTGCCATTACACATCTCCCCCACCACAAAATGCACATCAGAAAGAGCATTCCATTGGCGCCGAACGAGGTTGTCCAAGGGAAACAATTAATTGAAAAACTAGTGTGTGTTAGTATATCATTGATCATTTCCCTTGTTGTTTACAGCCTCATGTACTTTCGCTACTCAGACAAACCCATCAACATTACTGCAAATTATATAACATAACTAGCTGGGCCCCCTTTCGATGAAAGGAATAATCAATGCATTTACTTCAACTGAAAGTCATTGGCCTACTATATTTACGCTCTACTGGAATGGAGCAATAAATCTTGAGAGAAAAGTGACATATGTGTTTCCAAGTTGCCGAATATATAATAGATGTTTAGATTAATTCTCTATTCCGCGTTCATGGTTGTACACTCCAGAATTTCAAAGGTGTAGAATCAGTGCGCACGGCTAGTGAACGGAAACCTCCTTTGTCTACAATGACGTCTTAGAAGACGGAGTTTCCCAAGATTAGATCTAAACGAAACTAATGAAAAATTGAAAATTAAACTACAGTGACTTCAGGCTCCTCAATGAAACTGTGGACCCTTGAAATGATTCTGAACCACCTTTAATTTTGTCAACTTTTAAAGTTTAGTTGTTCGGAAGTTTTTGGCGGCCAAAGTGACGATCTTTCACAAATATAATAGATGACAATAGCAGTGCTAAGTAACATATAGTCTTAGTGTTCAGTGTAACGTTTTCTTGGTGTTAAATTGTCCCCTTACTTTCGTTATGGTACAAACTTTATTCACGGGTCGCTGGCAGGTGCTCTGGTTGCTCCTTCTTTCCTATTAAATACCTACCGTTCTTATCTCTACTCGTTCTTTTTTTTGTTTTTTATTTGTTTTGTTTTGGTGTTTGTTTCTCTTGTAACACCTGTAATTTTCGGCACTTTTATGACCTTACTATGTTTCAAGTGCTGTAAATCTCTCACTAAAACAAAACATTTTATTCACCAGGACCAGAATGAATGAGGCCAGGAGAGATGAATCAAGCGACAAGGGAATTTTATGACAGTTTTTTCTTTTATACTGAAAGGCTCATGGTTGTACCAGCGTGACAAACAAATATCTGCAGTGTGTGTCTGTATCTGTGTAGTGTGTTTTTGTCTGTAAGTATGCAGCACATTGTGTCCATGTAGGGTGTTTAAAATAAAGAGGAAAATAAACGCTGTTTGAATGAAGAGTGAGAACGAAAGGATAATTTTTTCCTTTGTTTGGTTGTTTGTTTGTTTGATCCTGGCATTTTTACATTTGGTTATGATAATGGGCAGTGGATGATAATAAAGAGCATAGATTTAATACTATAGTTCTGTTGCTGGAGTATGAAAGAGGCTGATTTCTACGATTGTTTGAGAATCTGTGTTGGTGGCAACTCTTGGACCCTATGTAATTGCTTGCTGTTGAATGGTCCTTTGTGGGAGTCTATCTGAATTTGTGCATGCTTAATGCGGGGGAACACTGTTAGCTCAGTTGATATCATACTGGACTACAGGTCAGATGACCCTGTTGTGAACCTTCAACGGGACGTTCCGAATTTGGTTTTTGTTGGGTTGTTTTTAAGGCTCTCCACCCAATTAGCTCAATCCTATTAGAGATAGACGCTGAATTCCGAGATCAGAGGGCTTAATAGCCAAACAGTGTTGATGAAAGAAGCATTAAACCTATAACCCTACAGTTTTTTGCTGAATGTGTAGAAAAGCCAAGAACAAAGAAAGCTGTTGAGTACACCATGATGCTCTTGATAGTCATGCTGGTTGCCGAGAGTTTTTAGAGAGTTTTATTGACCAAGGGAAGAAAGATTGTTGTTGTTGTTGTTTATAAAGCAGTTGAGGTATGAGTGGCAGGCTGTGGAAGATTTGTATAAAGGTAGTCTAATTACTAGATTCAGCTGAAGCCTCCTGATGGATTGTCCGACTGATGACTGAGTGAAAGCGTCGGTTAAGTTCAAGATTTGACCACGCACCTCTATGTAATGAGGTTCCTGGTTTTAATTGTAAAGTACTATAATTTCAAGTGGAAGACTTTACAACACGCTTTTTTGGTCTGATGTGGTTGGTGTGATGAGTTGATGAGATTACTACTGCTCCCCCACATGCCTCTGTTTACCGAGACGAGGTGAGTTATTTATGGATGTTGACGTGTAACTGCGAATGGATGTTTGGGGATTTTCGGTTAACTTAGATTCCATTATGTCTAACAGTGTGTTTACACATCTTGGTTTACTGCTGGGGGGTAAGGGGGAGGGGTGTGAAGGACATGAATATTATGCTGATTAATGAGTTTGTGACTGTGTGCCCATTCGTTTATACTAATGTTTATATAAATAATATGTGTATGTGTGGTTGTGTGTGCCAATATTCTCCATGTTTGTGTTGAGATGGAGAAGTATAAACTGATGAGTTTTTAAGTCAGAACTTTAGGGGAGACTAATTTCATCCGTGGTATGAAGGGAGATTGATGAGTTTGCAGTCATGTACAGGTTTTGAGTGGAAGAATATTGTCATTTAATTACACAGGCGTTGATTTTTTTTCTGCGTTTGTGTGGTTCTCCCTCGAGGATTTTTTCAAATTAGTGATTTATTATGTCTGTTTTGGTCTTTTTCTATGTCTTCATTGTTCCCCCGTTTCCCCCCTTTCCAGATTTTGTAAGTTATTTTCTTTTTGTGACCAATCTCGTCACTTGTATTGAAATGAAAGGATTGCATAGGACAGTGGAACACTTAGGTGTGTGAAGAAGGCAACTTTTTGTTTGCCTCTGTCGCGTTAAGTCTTTCTTAACAAATTTTTTAGTGTATAAAATGTTTGGGCAGTGTCGTGCATCTTCATTGAAATAAAAAAAATCACAAGGCAGGTTGAATTTTGCAGAACAGTTTACTGCTTCGTCTGCTGGACAAAATTTTGTTTGTAAATACAAGATATAAACGACATTTAGAGAGTATATTATATCTGACCTCTTTAGTCTTGTTGAATCCAAGTCAGAGGTGAAAGTTCGTTATGCACACCAGTCTTTGTTGACTTGTCTTCCAGTTCAAGCAGTATAGTCCCGGACTAGCTCCACAGTGTGAGGAAAAAACAGTTTTATGTGCGCTTATCATATTGAGCCAGCCCTAGGTCTATTTATAGCTATTATTTTTATTCGACCAAATTCATCCTGCTTTTTTTTAAAGCTCTTTATTAAGGGAAACAAACCTGCTACATCGTTGTTGAATTCGCAGTGAACAAATTTTTTCCACGCCAACACATTTTTGGCAAAACCATGTGCTCATTTCTGCTTTGTAATCGCAGACATATATTTGAGTTCCCCCATCATATTTTGCAGAGTTTGCTCAAATGAGGAGTTAACGCGACATTAAAAGCAACATTTTGCTCAACCAAGAAATATTTTATCCCAATTCAAAACCCTTCTTCGTTTATTAAGTCTGTAATTATTTGCTTGTCATACGGAAGAATAAAAGCTGTATTTTGTGATGGAAACGAAGAACAGCAAAAAATTACTGCTCCTGTTGCAGATTTTTTCTTAGTGTTTGTGCTGACAACACACGTAACTGAGTACAAAACAATTTCAAACACTGCCTTGCTATAAATAAGCGATAGTTTTGTCAATGTGAAATATAATGAGTTTTTGGAACAAAGTCTTCCTGTTGCTATAGTAACTGTGGGGTCGATTTCAGAATTAAAAAGTTGGAGTTAGAAAATGAAAGAGACGTGTATTCAATTTTCTTTTTTTATTTAATTTTTGGGACCGATGCCAAAATATATCCACCGTTATATACATCCATCGAGAGTGTTCACCATAGTTTGTTTTTTAAAATTCATGTGCCTGCTTCAATCAAATTCTGTTTTTGTGATTTTTTTATGCTGTCATGCCTGTTATTTTTTTTTCTTTTCTGAAAATTTGTTGTAAAAAAAATTTGGATGACATTTTTTCACTGTCTGTTGTTTCTTTGCTCAGTTCATTTCTTTTTTCGTAATTTTTACAGCCATTTTGAAAATATTTTATATGTTACAACGTAATTTGTCTGCTCATTGCGTTCAGTATTCAATGTTAAAAGAAATAAATCTCCTTGCACACATAATGAAACATCCCGTTGGAGGCTGGTATTATATCAGAATGTCGATGTGTTTGTTGCTTTAAATCATGTTGAAGCCAGTGAGAGAAATATGTAATAATAAAATTATAAATAGCATTTGTATAGCGCATATCCCTGCTCAACAGCAGGCTCTATGCGCTTTACACTCTATTATTACCTTAGCAGACCATAGAACACTCCGAAACATTCTCAGCTTCCCGGGAAGCATACAGTGCAAGCAGCTGATTAAACGCTCAAACACTAACAAACTGACAAGATCTTTCGCTGTCTATAGCCGGGTACCCATTCCCACCTGGGTGAAGTGAGGAAAATTCGTGTAAAGTGTCTTCCCCAAGGACACAACGTCGGTTCCCTGACGGGATTCAATCCCACGACCTTACGGTTGCGAGTCCGAGAGCCTAACCACTAGGCCACCGACGCCACCCAGGAGAGCTGTATTACAAGCACGAAGTCTATAGCTTCCAAAATTTGTTTGTGGGTGGCTGGCGGATGCACTGGTGTATTGCGCTCTTTCTTTCCTATCAAACATCTGTCGTCTTTATCTCTCCTTCTTTCCTTTTTATGTTTATTTCTAGTAACACCTTTATTCTTGGCACTTTTATGATCTAATTGGGTTGTTATTGCGAGAAAACTTTAACTAAAACTGAATTTACTAAGACTATATTTACCTAAAATGTGTTTGGGTGAGTGCTCATCTTCTGTATCAATACTATCATTCGATGCTACTGCATATTATGACTGGGAATGGAGTTATGTACCTTTTGTTCTCTAACATGTACAATGATGTACCTGCAGCGAAATCAAGGGAACAGAACATTTTATACACAACATCAGATCATTATTGCTTTAACAAGAAATGTTCTTTCTTTTTTTTTTAATTTGCTGTTTTCTTTTGCAATCTGAACTAATGAATGTAAACTGCCTTTGTGGCTAATCTCTCAAGCTAATCTCTTTTACTCTTTTGATGATTGTCAGATGTGATGAGTGACCTGATTGAGTTTTCTCCTTGTATTTCTTTTTTTTTTTTAAAAAGATAATGAAAAATAATAAAAAAAATTTATTTTCCTTTTTTCGTGAGGAATTAGTATGACATTTGTGTGATGTGAAGTATTAACATGGGTTTGGTGTGAAGGAAAGACTGATTATAATACTTTGTGTTGTTAATGTGTGTGTGTGTGCGTGCGTGCGTGTGTGTGTGTGTGTGTGTGTGTGTGTGTGTGTGTGTGTGTGTGTGTGTGTGTGTGTGTGCACGTGCATGTGTGTGTGTGTATGTGTGTGTGAAAATTTCATGGACTGAAAATTGTTTTATACTCTGTTCCTGTTTTCGTTTAGTTTTTCGCACTTTGTTGAAATTTGAGAGGACTGAAGAGCAGAGCACATCTGTAATTTTTTTTAGTCTCGTTGTTAACATTTATTTGTTCATGTAGAAGCACCATATCATGTTTATTTCATCTCACAAACAAATTTATTTTACTGTTTCGCGTTAAAAAAAAGTTATGTTTTTGTTGTGCTTGGAAACAAAAATCTTGAAGTTTGAGAAAAACAGATCATTCTGTTCAAGTCTCTTTCACTCACTATTTCTGTGTGATTCTTAAAGTGATTACTCTGCACTGTTGAAGTAATATTGTAGAGAGAAAGATAAGCTGCACATTTCAGTACCATCTGTGAATATACTGGCGTGCCAACTGACCTTTATAACGAGAAATGAAAATGGAAATTGTTTTTTTTCTTTCATATTTTTGTCTAATGACTATTCAGGAGTTTTCAACTTGCATTTATGGTGTAACGGGTTGACTTTTCTCTGTAGTGCACAGAAAATTTGAGTTCAGTTCCTGCATTTTGGACAGTTTTATGCTGTTTCTCTGCCTGTCTGCCTGTCTGCCTGTCTGCTGGGATGTTGTTGTTGTTTTTTTTTACTGCAATCCAGGTCGGCAAGGTGGAAGCACACTGCCTCCTCTAAGGCCTGAACTGTGTTGATGGGGACGTAAGACAGTTAATATTCTGATGTTTTCAGTTCTGTAGGAGAAAACACAACGGACTTCACGACAGAAATCAGTCTAAATTGTGTCTATGGGAGCATAACAACACCTACATTGAATTTAAAAAGGGCATAAAGAAATGAACAAAAAACAATTAATTACATCCTCCTCCCCCTCCCAAAAAAATAATAATAAAAATAAAATAAAATAAAATAAAATAAAAGTAAACTAGCTAAAAATAACAACAACAAAATTAAAATAAAATAAGCAAACAAAATTTTTAAAATAATGACAATACTCAATTCACTGTCAGAAGAAACGTCAGCTCAGCAATGTGTTTCAAGACAACTTTTATTGGCTTGCGACGGTGTTCCCAGATGGTACTGAAGGCTTAGCCAGAGCTGTGAGGCTGGCGTGCGTCTCTGTTTAGTTACCGGGAAAAACAACAGAAAAGACCAGTGTCGGTCAACTTGGTGATGTGAGAGAACAGGTGCCTTATGGTCTATGGTTGTCACTTTTTACCTGTCGTTTCTAAATCTGAAGAACTTCAATTTTGTTTTCGTTCCATATTATTTTTCCACTCTGCCACCGATGAGTTCATTCATATCAATCAGTTCCGTTTTCATTGCTGCCTGTGAAGCTTCATTTTTGTAAAAAGCTGTTGTTTTGTTTAGTTTTGCATTTGTTCTGTGGTTCTGCCTTGCTGCGTGTACACAAACAACTGGTTCAGCCGGAGGTTTTGTTTTTTTGAAACTGCTGTACAGTTACACTTCACTTTTGTTTTTGTTGTCTTTGTTCCTTTTATTTTACAAGTATTCAGTTATATATATGCCAACACGATTTATCTCATGGTAAACCATTACTCTAATTCAACTGTAATATATTGTACATGTGTATGCTGCTACCCTTGTTTTTAATTAAGTCCTAACTTCTTTCGTTTCTGTGTCTAGTCTGCAAATGTCTGTCTGTTCGTTCTTTTTTCTGGATCATAATTTTCATAATACCTCATACCTATCGTTGCCATGTGTTGGACAAGGATCTTGATGATAGTAGTCCTAGGTATACGTGCCAGGCCATGGTGTATGAATATGGAAAAGAAAATTAGATAAGTGCTGCTTTGTGGGGTTAGTTGATAAATACGAAGTTTAGAGCTCAAACGATTTGTCTTTGTCCAAACCTACAATTGAGGTCTCTGCAGAGAAAAGTGCAATATTCTTTACTGCTTTCCTATGTAAATGGAGTTGCAGTTTTTTTCTGTCTGTTAAGTTTTTGAGAACCGATAGAGGTGAGGCTTGGAAAGAAAGTGACATGTGTAGAGGATGAAGTCATCGGCTTTTTATTTTTCCTCCCTGAAAGTTTGCGTTGCTAGAGCTAGACGCTTACAGTGTTTCTATTCTGATTCTTCACTCTGTATCACCCTTTTATGAGTCTTTGCTAAATTGTTTTAGTTGTCGTCAGATATTGACACAAATCATGTAGTTCTTTAGTTTAAATGAATAAAACGTTAAACATGATTGTTGCAAATTTAATTATTGTGAATGAACTAACTGGAATATCAAGACCACACATTGTCTCTAATTCTGAGAGCGTTTTATATTCTCACCGATGTAGCACAAATGTAGACATAAAAAGAAACTTTTATAACGCATACGTATTTCGAGATTTATTAAAGTACTCCACCAACAAGAAAATTTATTTCTATCCCTCGGATGTCACAAGCGTTTGTAAAATAAACACAAAGTCTAAAGCTTCTTGTAGAACTTACCTTTGACAGACGTTCACAGATTCAAAGGTGGGAAAACTCACAGACTCATAGTGTGGCTGAATAAGACAACTATGTACTGGCATAATGCATGCCCCTCGCCATAATGTATGAAAGTGTTTAAGACAGCGGAATACTGACAATACTTGTGTCAATGACAGCTGAAGACATCTACAGTTTTAAAAAGATACAAATTTTAAACTGCAAATGGCACGAATCCTTTGTCTGTGTGGATATTGTTGAGGTCATATAGTGTTCTGTGGTGTAGTGGTTAGCGTTTTTTGCCTCGTGAAAAGATAATATGAGTTTGATTCTCTCAGACGGGGGAGGTGTTTTATGGAGTATCTCCTTCTTTCTGTAGGGATACTGTATCTCCACGCAGCAAAATGTTAGGTTAGTAAGAAGGATGGTAGCAGCCCACCTCCCTAACAGTCTAAATTGTGTTGATGGTGTAGTGGCACAAAACATTGACAACAGGTTTGCGACAAGTTAGGAAGTCCACCAAGTTGGTATATTCACAGTTAAGTTTTTTTCTCTGCATTAGGAACAAAAAAGAAAATCAAACAAACGAATAAAGAAGTTAAAAAAAAAACAGAAACAAAATCTTCAGCTCTAGAATCTAGCTGCTTCTTTTGATCTGAAGCAGTTGTCTACATATTCTTTCTGTAATTTTGTTGTTGTTGTGTGTTTTAGTTTTTTTTTTGTTTGTCTGTCAAGATCTGGAAGAAGTAGTAACGGTCATAATACCTTTTTTCCCATTTTGAGAAGGGTTTTTTTGTTGTTTATTCTGACAGTTTTTAATTCATTCTGATCAGTGTTTTGGTTTATTCTGAGTATGGTTACTTTCCATTCAGATAAGTTCGTTTAATTTTGCCTATTCCGATACAGTATGGTTTATGCCTATTTTGATATGGTTTCTTTCTATTCTGATTTGGTGTTTTTTCTGTAAAGTTGTATGGCAAGGGGGACGGTAGGGGGGAAAAGGGGGGGGGGGGGGATCCTCATCATGTTAATTTGTATGTCTATGTCTACTGATTTGTAACCTCTCCATTTTATCTTGTGTGTGCTCTTATAAATAAAGAGAAATGCTATTTCGTTTCTGATGTGTTTCATGTCTGGGTTTTTTCTATCGAGTTGATGCGCTTCTTTTTTCTCACAAAAGAATCAGGAGGATTCAGTTATCCGGATTAGGAACCCTGAAATTTGATGGTTCGGGGCGAGTGGAAGAGGTTTAGGGGCTGAAGGTAATAATTTAAAAAAAATAATTTTCCTTTTGTTCCAAGACTTTTACGGAACTTGCAATACAATAAAGTCAGACAAGTATTAATATGATATGTTTGTGTTGCAAGTGCCGTAAAACTCTTACTAAAACTTTATATCAAAATAAAAACGATCGTTGTAAAATTAAGCGATCTGAGAGCACTCGATGTGGCTGGATACCTTACAGGATAATAATGATAGATAGCATTTGCATAGCGCAAATCACTGCTCAACAGCAAGCTCTATGCGCTTTAAAATTGGTATATAGCATTATTACCTCAGAAGACCTGACAGCATTCCGAAACAGTCTCAGCTTCCTGAGAAGCATACAGTGCAAGCTGATATACCTACAAGATCTTTCACTGTCTATGGCCGGGTACCATTCCCACCTGGGTGAAGGGAAGAAAATTCGTATAAAGTGCCTTTCCCAAGGACACAACGTTGGGCCTGAGGCTCGAACCCCCGAACCAGTAACCTCACGATTTCGAGTCCGGTAGTCTGACCACTAGACGACCAACGCAAGGATAACAGTGAGACACGCCAGATGTTGCATTCCTCTCAGCCTGGGTTGGCCCTCACAGGCAGGGTCCGAAGCCCGCCTCCTAAATTATCTAAATATAGTGACCTACATAAAAAAATCTGGGTCGTGCGTCCCCGAAAAAATGACTTCTGCGTGACCCTTACCTGGTGTGGCGCCGGTGACTCACCCAGTGTCTAACGTTCGCATTGTAGTGAAACAGTTCACAAGAAACGAGTCAGGGGGCTCTCGTGGCCTTCTTGAGGTTAAGGTGTTCGCCTCTCATTCAAAGGTCCCGGGTTCGAATCTGGGTAGCGACGGAAAAAAGTATATCCTTTCACCTTCTTTCCTTCTCTCTTGTAATATTATGTCATCTGCTTTCGTCTCCACTTTCTTCCCCCACCCCCTCACACACACTTTGCCCCCTCCACTGGGCTCCTGACTCCTTCTGCAGCCCTTCTACTGCTACTCCTTGGCTCCTTCTGACTGCTGTCTTTCAGCCACACCCTTGACATTCGGTTAGGAAATATCTACCCCTAGCCTCCTCGGACAAGGGCGAAAAATCCCGGAGGTCCCGTGTACAAGTTGCGCACGTTAAAGATCCTTTGGTGGTCCAAAATCGATAGGAGTAGGCTTCGGCCGCCATCCGGACAAAATTCAAAATTTCCTACCAATTGAAAATGTTTGGTATGTCCCGCACGCTCTTATGACCTTGTGCAGTTGCGTGCATCGTAAAACCCTCACAAAAAAAAAGAAAAAAATGAAACCGGTCAAGGAAAAGGGAGTTGCTCAACCTCTCGGTGAAACGGTCCCCAGATAACCATCTTGTTAAACGCGTTTGTAATCCGGATAACTGGTCTCTAAGCCAATGATCCGGTTTTTACGATTTATCTGGATAACCGGTTTTTACCCTTCTGTTGTGTCGTTGTCCGGCTTTCCATCAAAAGTTTTTGTCACACTGTCTCGTTTGTTTCGACACGGGCTCATCTTTTCACAGACTGCCTCTCGGGTTACACTTTGAAGGCATGTTGACACAAAGACATAAAGAGACATAACGAGGAAGGGGGAGGGGTACGTTCAGCTGAAGATACATGACGACCAGAGAGAGAGAGAGAG
>NW_004798239.1:209661-210583 GCF_000002075.1 Aplysia californica | reverse complement strand
CAACAACAACAACAACAGCAACAACAACAACAACAACAACAACAACAACAACAACAACAACAACAACAATCATAAAGCCAGTACATCAGATCTCTTGCTTGCACACAGAATCAAGGGAGTGCGATATGTCTTAATAATCCTTCATGTCAAATTAAAATGTTATGAAGTCAAGTAGAGGTCATTTGATGAATGGTCAGCGTCATTTTACGGAGTGCCCTATGGGGGATCGCGTCAAAAAACCAAACGCCTTTGTTTTGAGGCCTCGAGTCGGAAGATGGGTTTGTGCAACGATGGTCGTTTGACTTTGTTGAGACCTCAATCTGGCTACTAGCCCCGACTATCAAACCGAACCTAACCGAATCGAACCGATTGTGCCAATGGGCACTGGGTATAAGATGCAAAGACCATCTCACATAATAATATGTAGGCATGAATATTCTGCGAGTAGTTCATAATGAATCACTTACAACATTATCTCTATCCGTGGAGTTTTCAGGGTTGTTTCGAAATTGACGACCCAGAGCTACTTTTTTTCTGTAGTTCACTCTTAGTTTAAGTTTTAGTTTTAGTAAGAGTTTTACGGCACTCGCAACTGCATAAGGTCATATGAGCGCCAGAATATTAGAGGTGTTACAAGAGAGTAACAAACACAAAAAAAAAAGAAGGGGAGATAAGGACGATAGATGTTTGATAGGAAATAATGAGCAAACCACACCAGAGCACCCGCCAACCACCCACGTAGTTCACTCTGAACTTGGGACTTGGTTTCAGAAAAAAGAAGAGTGTCGACAAAAAAAACCGATTATAATTCGGTGATGTGAAAGAGGGAGACAAAAAGAAAGTAATAGGAAAAAGAAAGAAAGAAAGAAAGAAAGAAAGAAAGAAAGAAAGAAAGAAAGAAATGGGGACAGAGGGAGTGGTT
>NW_004798239.1:202370-203527 GCF_000002075.1 Aplysia californica | reverse complement strand
AGAAAGAGAGAGAGAGAGAAAGAGAGAAAGAGAGAGAGAGTGGTGGTGGGGAATGGGGATGAGAGAAAAAGAGTGAATTGTGTGTTTATGTGTCACAAATCAGACACATGACAACACATGCAATTTTAAAACTTTAATTTGAGATTAAATCAAGTCTTTACAATTCATAGAAAACCACTCGAACAGGATTTTAGAATCTCGAAGGTGAGGAGTTTAATTGTATTATATTAATTCAAATCGCAGAATATCAGCGGGTTTTCATTGATGATAAACATACATGTATTTCTGTTTGTGGCTGCGGTTGCTTGAGCAAAATATTTGTCTACCGACTTGTCAAGCAGGACACGATTAGAAAAACCTTCTAAGAACAGACTGAAATCCGTGTGTCTTATCTCAAAAAGCTCTCCCGATCCTCTGTTTTGTACACTGCGGACAGCTGTTCGAAAAGAAAAAAAGAGAGAGAAAAAAGCCCATTCCCCACATACCCCCACCCCATCCCCACCTAAAGAATAAAGACCTGCCTCATATCCCAGCAAGAGAGGTTGGCTACTCACTAATGTTCTGAACTAAACAAAAACCAACAAAAAAAATAAAATCATACTGGTTTGCCACATGCAAATAATAATAATAATAATATCATTGTTACATGATTGTACCGTAACAGGACGAGTATTTGAGACATTTCTGTTTAAATAAATCTTATTATTTTAAGATAAGTCAATTTATTTGATCGTGACGAACTTGCAGTTTTTGAGCTACTTTCTGTTTAATAAGACATTATTGTTTTACTGATACATACTATTATGTCCATCGTCACTTTATGCAAATATCAACTTATATCGTTGTCACAGCTAGCACAAAGGAAAACTATTAGCAAACAACCTGCTTCTTATAAATCCTTAGAGCGCCATATTGTTCTTTGTGGAAGACAGAGGGGAGGTTTAAAAAATCACTTCTTTCTGTTACGGAACATGCACAAATGACATCAGATAAAATTTGGTAAATTATGGCCCCCTCTCCCCTTTCCCCTCTTGTCATCTTCTGTCAGCTTTCCCAGACCGCCCCCCCCCCCAACCCCTGGTTGACGTCAACCAAAATGTACGTATGTACATGTTCATTTAGAGAGAGCTTGTACAGGATGCATTTTATATTTACAC
>NW_004798239.1:199984-201598 GCF_000002075.1 Aplysia californica | reverse complement strand
TTTAAGATAGATAGATAGATAGATAGATAGATAGATAGATAGATAGATAGATAGATAGATAGATAGATAGATAGATAGATAGATAGATAGATAGATAGTGAAAGCATAAATTGAAACAAAGTGGGACTAAATAGTGGAAAACTAGGTAACAATGCTTCGCCAGACGCTTGACTTTAGGAATCTCCATTTTAAGCGAAAATCAGCCACGGTGTCAAAATCGTCAGCAACGAGTCCAAAATAGCGCAAAAACCACAGCCAGCCCACGCTTTTCATCTTTTATTCATGGACAATCAGAGCACCTATTAACTCGTGCATGGGCAGACATTAATAACACATGAAGGTACTGGTGACGAGCGATTTTGTGTGTGGTTTTTTTGCCTTTAAACGTGGGGGCACTGATATTACGAAGAACTAATACCTTTTGTACGTAGTCTCTTTCATTTTATATTTTAGTAAGCGTAACACTTGCGACACAATTAGGTCATATATAAGTGCCGAAGAATAGAGGTGTTACAGAGAGTAACGAACACAAAATAAGAAGGAGGCGTGTACTTAACCCCCCCTCCCCCAAAAAAAAAATTAATTAAAAATGGCAGCATGTGAACCAGACAACTGTATTCAATGTTAGCTCGCCCCTCCTATCTCTTTTAGGACGCTCTGAAAAAAAGACACCTAATGTATTCTGGTCTTTCCCACTCACCCATCTGTTCAAAATCTCCTAGCCTGTTTTTCTTGGTCTGCCTCTCCCTTTTTTGCCTTCTATTTTCCATGTGATGAGAGCGAGCTGTTTAAGGCTTTTATGTCGACCAGCGAGAGGGAATAGTCTCATAGTGTAAAGCTCATAATATACAGAGCCTGCTGTCGAGCAGTGGCGATGGGTGGACCAAAATTTGGGTGGGTCTTTGGTTGCTTACAGTTCTTTACCACAATAGCAAGCAATGAGAATTAAACAGTGATGACTTTTTCTACACTCATGGTGAGCTACGGCATTTTGAAAACCATTCAAACGAGAAGAGTTAACTTTTGTTTTCCATCTCTTTTTTTTTAGTTTTAAATTCTTGTTGATGGTGGGGACGAAGTTTTCTCTAATTCATATTCATGTGATGAAAAACTTGCCTTAAAAGTAGTTCGACCTGATTTATAACTGTTTTATCTCAGCAGCAAAAACACAAACATGCACACACAGCTATTCAAACGTATTACTTATATGAGCTGGATTAGGCCGTGTAGTCGAGAAAGTTGAACGCACCCAACAAAGAACCAATGAGCGCATACGCATCTGTGTCAGTGGGGGAAAGTGTGTCGTAAACACTTTCCCCCCATTGTCAGGGCTAGGAGAGCGTGAGCCCTCTGTATAGTGTTCTTTCTTTCTTCAAGTCTTTTACCTTTTTTACATGAAGAGTTTCATTATGGACGGGCCGTGGGAATGGGCTCATCCTTTGCTGAGCCCTAAAGACATTTGATTGGCTGCTGGGTTACTATAACTGTAAGCGGTGACAACAGTGATTGGATAAACGGACAAGCCGCCAAGATGATCATTCTGTGTTCTTTGCGTGCGGCCATATCGGTTTCAACTGCTTATTTCATTATGGAGAAACTTTCATTTACTTTGGG
>NW_004798239.1:197657-198970 GCF_000002075.1 Aplysia californica | reverse complement strand
GGGGGGGTGATACTGGAAGCAGCCATTTATACGGGTGATTTTCTTATACAGGCCTTTCTATCCCTGGATCAGGGTAGATCTATAGGCCACGAACAAACATTTTCCATCTTTTCCTTACCTGGTCTAGCCCCTGGATGTTATTCAAAGTCTTCTCACGTTTCTGTACGTTAATCTCTGTGACTCTTTTCCAGGTTCCACGTGGTCTTCCCCTTGATCTTTTACCATGTGGGTTCCAATCCATGTTTCTATTATGCAGCTGCCTGCTATTCACTTATTCTACAACCCCAATCCCCCCACCCAATCAAATCACCAAGAGAAGTGGGGCTTTTAGGAGGGAGGGGTGGTGGACACAAGGGTACTTTACACAAAGTTGAAAAGCGCTGAAAAAAGTAGCCCAATAACTTGAAAAATGGTGCTTATCTACACATGAAGAAAATATCCTACTTTAATCCTTTTCCAAAGAGGAAGCAAATCAAAGACCACGTTATCAAAATCCTCTTTTCATCTTTGGTCTTCTTTTCCTCTTTGCACAACGACAGAAAAAAAGGAACAATTGTCTTGTCAACAACATTTCTTCAAGCAAATACATGCAATGCACAAGAGAGGCAATGAACTAGTCCTTACAAGGAAAGTATACTATTATTATAAAGATGACCGAAAGAGACTTCCACCATGTTCGAACCAAAGACAGTCGGATATTTGTTAGACAGAAAGTGAGACCCTCAATAAGCTAAAATTGAAAGTGTGCATACTGATTATATAAACTCCAGTTGAAAATGTTAGCGTTTTCCCGAGTACTTCAAAGAAGACAACATGACAATATTAGAAAATATTGAATTGTCAGAACATGTAGTATTAGAAAAAGAATCTTCATCTTCTTCAGGTTTCAGGTCTGGAGCAGACATTGACGATCATGGTGCCCCATTCCTTCCTAGCCTGTTGTCTGTTTTCTTGATCAGCTCGGGTTTTCTCTTTGTGCTGCGTGAAGTTCGATTATTCAAAATTCCATCTTGGTAGCCTGTGATAACGCTCCTATTTTCATGCTGTTATCAACAGAATGTCCATATTGGGTGAACTCAACAGCCTTATCTTTCTCCCTTCATCGCTTATTTATTCTGTTTTCTATTGGCTTTTTTTCCTCTCGAAATTCAGCTGTTCACTTTCATTTTCACAGTCGACTCCAGAACCAGCTCTCATTACTCCAAGTAGGATGTTGTTAAAAAGAACGGCTGCTGTTTGTTAATTATTTTTTTTAATGGGCTTGGGGATGGGGGGAAGGAGGCTGCTTCTACTTTGTTTGGCTCCTATATATA
>NW_004798239.1:196017-197309 GCF_000002075.1 Aplysia californica | reverse complement strand
CACACACACACACACACACACATACACACACGCACAAACACACATTTGGTCTCTCTTTCACTTTCTCTCTCCTTCTCCTCTTAAGATCTCCCCCTGATATGGTCAGATTCACCGATTTTTCTAAAACAGAGGCTATCCTTTTCAATCTGTCTAATGCAGCTTTCAAACCACAGATGCGTTCTATACGCAGGTAAATACTGGACAGTGGACAATCACCAAAGACATTGAAAATAAAATAGAAGCAACAGAAATGGGTTTCTAAGAAAACTGTTGAGGGTTTCTGGAAAAAAAAGAAGTCAAATGAATGGCCGCTCGCTGATAAAAACATTTTGTAAGAGAGAAATGCAGTTTTTGAGACACTAATTGTATAGACATAAGGGCCTCGAACATCTAGCTCTCATTAGTGATATTGTAGCAACCAAGACAAGGTTTGACCAAGAAGACCTTTGTTCCAAGGCCATTGGGTTGGATCAAGGTTCAAAGCTACACAACATACACCATTGGAAATCCTTATAAACAGATGGCTGACGAGGAACGATCAGGATTATTAAATAGCTTTTTGAGAGCATCCGAGAAAAGAGGAATAAATGGCGACCATGATCGCTCTGATGTCTGTCGCAGATATGTCACTGATAATGCTTATAGATCTCGTGTGTGTGTGCACATACACACACACACACACACACACACACACACACACACACACACACACACACACACACACTTACACATGCTTTATTCATTTACATGATATGATATCCGCCAGGATGCAAAAAGATAAACAAAACGTGTTAAACTTTGCTCGGACAGTACATTCCCTTCGCAATCATTTATTTGAACTTTTTCATTGAATTGCGCTTAAACCGCGGCTCAAAAAGTCCCAACTAGACCAGTATAGTGGTAAATTATACTAAAAGCTTTACATAATATATAGCAGGGTGTTAGCAAAAAATACATGTAAAATAAAATCGTAAAAGATTTTTACTTCTTTTTATCATAGAATTTAACCCCGGATCAAAAACGCCAACTCTGTCTGTGTTGTGTGGATTTATGGTCGCAGATGGCGTCAGCTGGTCTTTAGTAGAACTACTTCAAAAGGGTAATGTGATATGTCAATTCATACTCACCTAACAATACTAACATCTTCTCTTTCTTTTTTTTTTCTTTTTCTGCTGTTTCTCTATTTCTTTATCTTTTTCTGGCTATTAGTCGGTCTATCCATCGGTTTGTATAAAAATGAAACCTTTTTCAACACAGGTAGGCTACACACACACACACACACACACACACAA
>NW_004798239.1:193670-195612 GCF_000002075.1 Aplysia californica | reverse complement strand
AGCGACGAAAAAATGTTCTACCCTAAAATTGTCTCCTTTCTTGCTCTCTAACAATACTCTGTCGTCTGCTTTCGTCTCCACTTTCTGCCCCCACCCCCTAACCTCATTTGCCGCTCATTCTGGGCTCCTGACTCTTTCTGCAGCCTTTTTACTGTTTCTCCTTGGCCCCCTTCTTACTACTGTCTGTCAGCCACACCCCTGGTCTTCTGGTAGGAAAGATCTATACCTAGCCTTCTCGGACAAGGGCGAAAAATCAAGGAGGTCCCGTGTGCAAGTTGTGCACGTTAAAGATCCCTTGATGCTCTAAAATCGATAAGAGTAGGCATCGGCCGCCACCTGGGCAAAATTTAAAATTTCTTACCCACTGAAATTAATGTTTAATGTGTCCCGCGCGCTCATATGACTTATGCAGTTGCGAGCGCCGTAAAATACTTACCAAAAAAACCCCCAACAGCAAACCAACCCAAGGCTCTCTTTTCACTGTTAACTCCAGCTCCTCTCAGTCTCAGCCATCAACAACTGGAAATGAGTTGATTGGAGCCAAAGGCGTGCTATGATGTCATTATACGCCAAAATCTTGCAAAATCTTTTTGTTAAAGAGCTCTCAGCACGCTGAAGGAGTAGAATTTCGACACCAAATGACGTCACAGCACCACTTTGCACTGATCAACAAAGTGATAAAACTTTCGTAACGCCACGTTCGTTTTTCTTTTGGTGGTTTTTTTGGTGGGGTTTTGTTGGGTTTTGTTGGGATTTTTTGCTGTTGTTTTGTTTTGAGGATGTGCTTTCCGGTAGAAGGAAACTCAAATCATGTCCAAACTCATGCTAAGTGCATCAGACAAAAAAGACAATCATTGATTTGTTTTTTCTTTTTCTTTTTACATCGGAAAAGTTGGGAAGAAAGGAAGGAAAATGATCTCAGTTCGTACCTCTAGAACTGCCTAATTCCTCACTCCCCTTTCCCTTCCACTTTTTCTTACTCGCAAAGCAAATTCTGACTGAGGGTTTACGGGAACTTCTCTCCACTTGTTGACTTATTTGAGAAAAGTTTCAGCGGAAAACGCTGAAAAGGTTCTGAGTACGGCACTATCATTCAGAATTTATGATTTGTAGGGTCTTTCCCCTCCACTCCGTAAGAAAAAAGGAGAAAAAAAAGAAAGAAACATCTACACAATTTAGGTACTTTAGGAGTCGGACTACGACCATGCTTGTCAGAGTTAACACGGGCTGAGAGGGACACAATTTACACCCCACCTGAAAGTTTCAGAGATATCGATTGAACTTTTTCCCAGACGAGAATCGAACTCGGATCTTCAGCGTGCGACGGCAAAGAGCCTAACCGCTACATCACAGACGCCAGTGGGGTGCGCTGGGTAGTAGAAACAGAGTTCTGTGATCCCTGAAACTATGGATTTCGAGCTTAAACACTACTCAACCTCAGAAAAATACCAAGCTCTACTTGCTCAGTATCTGGTTATGAGAAATTTGACGTCAAAGATTTTGAGTTTGACACGGTGTTTAACACAAGCTTTTTCGAAGGCACTTCTTTGAATATCTTGATAACAACCCCGAATAATCTTACGATTTTGATAGGGCAGATAGAGCATTTGGTTTGTGATATCAAGGTCTTAGTAACTCAAAACGGCCGACAATGTCAGATAGAACTTTGTAATTTTGAGGTAGCAAACACTCGGAAGTTTGCGTGTCAGACGACACTTCCCATTCATCTTGGGACATGTACAGACCTGCACCACTCATCTGCACCACTCATCTGCAGCACTCATCTTCCGATCAGAAGGTCATGTGCTCTGCCTTCAAAGCGACGTATTTTGAGATGAGTTCGTTGCTGAGCAAGAGCAAACACAAAGTCAGAACAACGTGTCTCTCGTTTTATCATTGGCTCAACTTTGCTAATATTATTGTCAAATTCCACATCTAATAA
>NW_004798239.1:192442-193296 GCF_000002075.1 Aplysia californica | reverse complement strand
ACCGACAGACTGACAGAGGTTGTTTGGGGGGTTGGGCCGGTGACAGAGAGCGACAGCGACATCATAAAACTGAAAATCTCTTTCATGATGGGAATTTACCATTTAATGTGTAGGCTTCATGTGTTATCAATCACTTACTGTTCTTTACCATCAATGTCAGTCATAGAGTCCATGCGAACGTCAGCATAATATTCATTGTAAAAAGTACATCGTCGGGGTCGCGCAATCCACTAAAGTGCAAATTTGGAAAATTTTAATTTTTACACTTTTCCAAATTTCTATCAAAGATGCACCCATGTGCATGTGCTGGTTAAAAAAAAAGTCAATAAAATCATTTTTGGGGCAGTTTTAGATTTCCCCCGTATTTGCATTCCTAGAACATTGTTCTATCATTTGGCAGCCCAAAACAGCTAAAAAAAGCATAGAATAATAGCAATATTCGAGTTTTCTTTACATGTGTAATTGGCAGTTTTATTATGGGTGTGATCTTTATTAGCCATTTTCTCAAAATTGTGGAGTTTTTTACACACATATGCTTATAACTTTTTGTTTTCTAAGAAAATCAGCTGAAACTTGACAGGATTACTCCTTGTTTCTTGTTTAAACCACATGGAACAATTTGGTATGTCATAGTTTTCATTTTTGATTTCTGGAAGTTTATGTGAAAGAATTTAGAATGCAAACTATTGTATTGCACAAAACCCTTCGTGACTTTAATTATCACGTAAGAATAAAAATAATTGTTTGATTAAAAGGGTCTTCAATTTAATTTTTAAAAATGTCTTGTAGTATCTGTCTGCAAAGTTTCAACAGATTTAGTTAACAAATCAAAAACGCCAACTAGTTTTTTTTGT
>NW_004798239.1:187075-188758 GCF_000002075.1 Aplysia californica | reverse complement strand
AAACAAACAAACAAACAAAATGACCCTTTGACGCTTCTTACTGAGATGACTCACTTACGTATTTTCCCCGATTTGAAAACTACTATTTCGGAAGTAAATTTTAATACATTATTTTGACCGGCGTCTGGGATTTAGCGAATAATCAAGCGGTCTTCTGTCGCACGCAGGAGTTCGCTCCCGAGTGGGAAGAACATTTTTATTGAATATCTCGATCTTTCTCCTGGGATGTGTCCCTCTCAGCCTGGGTTGGCCCTGACGGGCAGGGTTGGAAGCCTGCCTCTTAAATGATCAATGATCTAAAGTGTGTCGACGGGGCTTACAACACATCTTTAAACTCACAAACAAACAAACAAACAAACAAACAAACAAATAAACAGCCAAACGAAAAAACAAACAAACAAACCAATAAACAGACAAACGAACAAACAAATATACTAAAACATCGTCCTGACTGTGACACACGGAGAATAAATTATGAACCAAATTTGTATACCATACCACTTTTAAAGAATAAAACAAAATGAAAACAAAACAAAGCAAAAAAGTAATTTAAAAAAACAAACAACGTCGGACAAGACTAGTATAACGAACTAATAAAGCCAAAAAAAAAAAAAAAATAAAAATAAGCACCAAAAAAAAGAAAAGGAAAAAAAAATGCTCGATTTGGTCAGATACGTCTTTCGACCTTGGGACATCAGCGTGATAGGGCTACTCTAAAGTTGTCCTTTGAAACGAGCTGTCATATCTTCATGGTCCGGTAAACTACTCCGTATGTTACCAAGCTGTTTCTCGTGTCAGACGACAGAAACAGGACCTCAATATAGATCTGTTGTAGCTCCTCTGTACATGCATTTTTAATTATTCCATATTGTGCTGAAGTCATAACTTTTAATCTATTGATTTGGTCTGTTTGCCGAGTAAGCATGTTGTACTTGACACGGAAAATGCAAAATTATGAGATGGTTGTGAAACTCAGTTTATTTGAAACCGGGCTTACACATAATAATATGTGAAACGGAAGGACACTATTTGTAGGATATTACGCCATGCCTCCCAGAAATCGGCACCCAAACACGTGTTTATTATTCTTTCTTTCTTTCTTTCTTTCTTTCTTTCTTTCTTTCTTTCTTTCTTTCTTTCTTTCTTTCTCTCTTTCTTCCTTTATTTCTTCCTTCCTTTCTTTCTTCCTTCCTTCCTTCCTTCCTTCCCTCCTTCCTTCCTTCCTTCCTTCCTTCCTTCCTTCCTTCCTTCCTTCCTTCCTTCCTTCCTTCCTTCCTCCCTTCCTTCCTTCTTTTCTTCCTTCCTTCATTCATTAATTCATTCATTGATATTCTTACATTCATTCAACCATTTATTCATTCAGTCAGTGATTGATTCATTCATTCAATATCAAGCATACGTTCAATAATTCAACGGTTAATTCACTTGTTCATTCATTCATTTTTTGTCCACTTATTGATTCACCCATTTCACTCGATTAAAGTAAATTTTTGATATAGACAAGTAGTTACACACACCAACGACCGCCATGGTGCATTCTACTGTAAGCTTGACCAAGATGAGAAAGCCGAAGGTTCGAGTTCGACTGTGTCAAAAACAGCTTATTTGTAGCGTCTATTGCAGGTCCCCACTGCCACTTTTTCACCCACCCCTTTATCTGGTGTTTTGACCACAAACCAAATA
>NW_004798239.1:185696-186815 GCF_000002075.1 Aplysia californica | reverse complement strand
GGGGGGGTTGTAAAATGCATTCAATACCGTGCCTTTACTCTAACCAGTTAGTTCAGCTCTATCAAGACCAAGAAACGACTTAATTGTGTTACGAAGGATGTTAAATTCACACCCGAGAACAAAACAAACCAATGGACAGAAACATTTATCGCAAATCTCGAGTTAATCTCCCACCAAGCAATAGACGGAACGAGTAACAGTGGAACAGTGAAAAGTGGAACAGATATGCAGTTTTTTTTGGTTTTTATGCAATGTCTGAAACGTTATGAAAGTCAATTTGGCAGTAACTTCAACATAAAGTAAGTAACTTCATAAGTGTTCTTGTTTGCTGGCATAAGTCCACAACAGCTGACAAAATCTGCAAATGTTAAAAATTGGCGAAAGATTCTAATATTACACGAACGACGCTTCCTGGCACGGCGTCAGCTAACAGTTTCCGTTTAGTCCAAAAAATAGATCCTTCTTGAAATTTCTAGCGAGAAGCTCATCTTTCGTTTCATTTAAGCCATCTGTTTGGTCCCCGTCTGTATTATCAAGAGCTCTTTCGGCGCATTCTAAAGCTATCTCGCGAAGTTTATAATGTCCAGTAGCCCAGAGCTCCAGCCAAGACTTGACCACACAGTAGGTCATCCCTTTAACTTTCGTCCGGCTGTACTGTTGTTTCAGCGTCGTCTGTTTCCGTAGCATTAACGTTCCCAGCCAGGATGTGACCAACAGCCGATCGGAGGGTCGTGAAGATAGTTTGTCCAACGCACTTGACGGGGCAGGAGCTGGTGCACAATGTGAGCTCTGTCTGACAGAGGAACTCGTCCCTCTTGGTCTTCTTCACGAACTGACACATCATGTTCCTGGCCGCGCAGCTGTTGGTGCACTTGTTGTTGCAGGAGCAGGTGGCGGGACAGGACTTGTAGCAGGCGGCCTTGTTGACATCGCAGTTGACTACAGGGAAGACATTCAAGCACAGACGCGCGGTCGTCTCGCACAGGAGGATACAGCTCTTCTGGCAGAGGACCGCCTGGGAGACCGCGGTCCCGATCACAGCGGACACACATAGCAACACGACACCTGGAGGGGGAGGGGGGGGAGGAAGCGGGAGAGTTAATGGGGTGTTGGGAAGAA
>NW_004798239.1:183895-185596 GCF_000002075.1 Aplysia californica | reverse complement strand
ACGTAAAGTTGGTTTTATTATTTTTAATAAGAGTTTTAGGGCACTTGCAACACACAAAGTTTATTTTTAAATAAGCGCCTAAGATTAGAGGTGTACGAGACAGTAACAAACACAAAAAAGAAGGAAGAGAGATCAGGACGACATATGTATGATAGAAAAGAAGGAGCAAACCCCACCAGAGAATCTGCTAACCACCCACGACGTAAACTGAAATATGTGTTTGTTTGTTTGAGTAAAGAGAAGCACATAAACACAATAATGGACATTCATTGCTGGTAAAAAAAAGTAAGACAGACAGACAAACAAGACAGACAAACAAGACAGACAGATAGACAGACAGAGAAAAGGGCAAGTGTATGTGTATAGTGGTAATGAATATATAATTTCTTTACCAAACTTTGAAAAATTCTAGATTTCGAAACCGGCATATGGTGGAGCGGTTAAGCGCTTCTCTGTCAAACGTTTAGGACCAGAGACCGATTCCAGAAAGGGGAGAATTTTAATCGAGTATCTCAGTCTTTCTACTCGGACGTTGTATCCCTCTCAGCTTGCGTTGGCTCTGACAGGCAGAATGGGGAGCCCGCCTCATAAATTTGTGTTATCTCGTCATACCTATTGGTTCACGAGTCAAAAATGTGGTCTGTGACTTAATCAGGTAATCAAAGTCGCTTTTCTTTTCCAAAGGAGTGAAACACATGGGTGAAGAGTGACGAAAACTCTGATCAATATGAACAAAATTGATAGATAAAAAATGGACTCGCCTGGGAAAACAAAAAAAAAAAGAAAAAAGACACCAAACCCCACCACAACCAAAAACACCCCTCCCCTAAAAACTAAAAACGTTAAAGTCTTTACACTTATTAGATCTACATTATCCAGCTGCGTCGGAAAAAAACTCACCCAACTTGTTCATGATGGTTCCTAGAGTGAGCAAATGCTCAGTTGTTCCTGATCAGAATTAGGAAAATTCGATAATTAAAATTTATGCACACGGAAAGACAGCTAACGGTTGGGTGGCTTTATTTATACTACACTCCTCAGCATCAACTAACTGAGTGGGTGATGTTGTTGAAAAAATTAATGGAGAGGATGGTGTCACTCATTGGTTAAAGTCTTTTTTCAAACTGACTCCTGATTAGCACGACTGAATGTTTGCATGGTACGAAGTTTATGGACGAGAAGCGCTGCAAGTAAGATAATTATACAGTGCTGGAGTGTAAGTGGACACTGTCCAGGCGTGGGTGACTGACGTAGTTAGTTTCTAATGAGTTGTAAAATTATGCTTCGCAAAATTTATTATATACGCAAAGTGGTGAAACAGGATTATGTAAAACTGTCAATTAATTTTAAAAATCTCGTTTGTAGAAATGCGTTCTCTCTCAGCTCAAGGAGGGGGAGGGGAGGAGGGGGGGGGAGTTTTTCCTTCTATATTGTTATTATTATTATTTGCTTTACTGTCTAGGTATTTACGTCACTACGCAACGACTTCATACGTATTACTTCAAAGGTGTCATTTTTGTGTAGCTAACTAAAAGCCAACCCCCGTCAGTGTGTGTGTGTGTGTGTGTGTGTGTGTGTGTGTGTGTGTGTGTGTATGTGTGTGTGTGTGTGTGTATGTGTGTGTTTGTGTATGTGTATGTGTGTGTTAGTGTATGATTATGTGTGTGCATGTGTGTGTTAGTGTATGTGTGTGTGTGTGTG
>NW_004798239.1:179757-182920 GCF_000002075.1 Aplysia californica | reverse complement strand
ATGATGATGATGATGATGATGATGATGATGATGATGATGATGATGATGATGATTTGTCTTGTCTTCCACAGGAACGATAGAAGAAAGTATGATGGACGAGCCCAACGGAATATGCATCGACGTGGAGGACGAACATGGTGACGTCACGAAGCCGGAGAAGATGGATATGTCGGAGCGGTAAGAGGAACGACAATTGTTGTTGTTGTTTTTTTTCTTTGGTAAGTGTTTTATGGCGGTCGCAACTGCATAAGGTCATATGAGCGCACGGGACACATTAAACATCATTAGTTGGTAGGAAATTTTGATCAGCGTACTCTTATCGATTTTAGACCTCCAAGGGATCTTGAAGGTGCGCAACTTGCACACGGGGCCTCCGAGATTGTTCGCCCTTGTCCGAGAAGGCTAGGTGTAGATCTTTCCTACCAGAAGATCATTGGTGTGGTTGAAAGACAGCAGTAAGAAGGAGCCAAAGAGGGAATGACCCTTGAACTAAGTTAAATTAGTCAGAGTTTTACGACACTTGCAACAAAATATGGTTATCTCGTAAGTGCCGAAGATTAGAGGTGTTACAAGAGAGTAACAAACACAGAAAAAGAAGGAGGAGAGATGAGGAAAGCGATAGATTTTTTATAGGAAAGAAGGGAAAAAACACACTCCAGATTCGAGCACCCGGCAACCGCCCGCGACCTTGAACTTTAAGAAAAACAGAGACGGAAATACACCTTCATTGAACGTGAACATGCAGTCGGATGGTGTTGTAAGATTTTGCACAAAGTATTTGTGCGGGATTTTTATGCCCTAAAGATAACGATAGCAAATGATTTAGTAAACGATTTATGGCGCTTGCAACAGACTTAGGTCAAATAAGTACCTGAGATTAAAAGTGTTACAATTGAGTAACAAACACAAAAAGAAGGGGGAGAGATAAGGACGACTGGTCGCTAGCCGCGTGATTCAACCGCCTAAGTGCAAAAAAGCAAATTTTTCAGGAGAAGCAAAAAAAATTTTTTTTTAAATCCGTTTTATTTCGTTATGCTCGTACCTACGAATCTGAAATTCAGATATATGATATACAAATGTAATATGAAGTAGGACAATAGTCTGTAACCAACTAAAAAAAACCAAAAAACTTTCTTACATAAGTCACTCATGGGCGATTTAGAGCTACACAAATATGCGTGAGTCAAACGCCTAAGTGACAGTATGACGGCGTCTAGGCGTTTGAATCACGTTGTGCAACGCCACTCGACGAGCGCCTTTGGTCCCCTTGGGCATTTGAGTAATCGACAAAAGCAAATCATAATAGTTTTAAAGAGAAATTATCCATATAAGTCCAGGTTGACCCTGACAGGCAGGGGCGGAACCCCGCCTCTTACATCTAAACTGTGTTAATGGGAGCCTAGAAACGACTGCATAATTTTTTTTATTAGAAAAAGGGCGTAGAAGGAGGAGAGGTGAAGAGAGGCGGACAATATTCTCACTATTGGACCTTTTCACACAGCACAGATGGCTCTATAACTGGACTTTGTAAAGGAAAGCGTTCTAATTTTGTATCTAATGAATTAGGGGCTATTCTATTTTTCTAAATGCTGAATACTCTTAGGATTGTTTGTTACATTAGAATTAAGCCCCACTGTAATGGTGTCACTCACAGTGTTCAGTACAATGTCGTGAAACAGTTATTTCATACCAGGCCTCCGGTTTGGTCATTTAATTTTGATAAAAGGACCAAGCACATTATCTCTCTCTCCGTTTGTGTAAGCCCCCAGAATGTCTTTGTTAGATTGTTAAGGAGTGTTTGGTTTGATAAATACCCCCCCCCCCTCCAAAATAAATAAAATAATACCAATATAATCTCAGGGGGGGGGGGGGGTTATGATTTTCATAATAGCCGGAAAGTATACTGTTATATTCCCAAATAGAACACCCAATTGCTTGATAGTTATCATTATGCAGTTTTACAAGAGAGATAATTGATAAGAATAAGACTTGATCAAAGGTATTGCATGCCCCCTCCCTGACAACCACCCCCCCCCCAAACAAAACGAAACAAACGGACAAAAGAGTCATTTTAACAGGTAGCACAAATACATGCTCCACGTTGTCCTTCCAAAAGATTTCCTGAAATTAAGAAAAAGATTACTTGTAAATAAAGATTTTAAAAACAAATGACATACATAAAAAGTAAATTAAGAAAGGAAACAAAAACCAGATTAAAAACATGTGATAAATGTGACATAATGTCGAACGTTCATGTATACATAAGTCAAGAAAATGGCACAAACAATCCACAAAGAAAGAAAGAAACAAAGAAACAAAGAAAGAAAGAAAGAAAGAAAGAAAGAAAGAAAGAAAGAAAGAAAGAAAGGACAAAGACAGACCGAAAGAACGAAATTGAGAAAGACAGGATGAACTAAAGAAAAAATACGGACGAAAAGGACAGAAAGAATACAAAAGAAAAGACAAAAAATACAGACATAAAGAAAGAAGGGAAAAAACGAAAGACAAAAAGACAAAAAACAAACAAAAAACAAACACACGAAGGAAATAAAAATGAAACAAACATCCTTTTAATTTCTGCACTCATCTGCACCCATCTGCACCCATCTGCACCCATCTGCACCCATCTGCACTCATCTGCACTCATCTGCACTCATTTGCACTTATTTTCGTCACTCCTCTGCACAAATGACGCCCGTAAAACTGCTCAGATCTGGCTGTGTGAGAAAACTTTTGTCACAGGCAGCAGGTCTGGTCGCGTCCCTTTCTTCTAAGATCTAAGACCAATAATGATTAACAAATTACGAAAATGAAACGTAATCTATATATTACATTTGTAAAAGTTCGTCTCTTTGGTCACCTAAAACATACGAACCACTTATCTTTCGAATCCTAAAAAATTAAGGGCGATTCAGAATCATTTAAAGGGTGTACAGTTATACTAAGGAGTCTGAAGTCACTGCAGTTTAATTTTCAATTTTTCATTAGTTTTGTATAGATCTAATCTTTGGAAAGTTCGTCTTCTAAGACGCCATTGTAAATAAGTGGGCCTCCCTTCACAAGCAGTGCGCACTGCTTCTACAATGACTTAACGATCAATTTTTTAAAGTCCGTTCATCGAATGGGTACTCAGCTAGTATTACATAAAACCAACCAAAGAGCT
>NW_004798239.1:174452-175814 GCF_000002075.1 Aplysia californica | reverse complement strand
CGGCCATAGACAGCAAAAGATCTTATCAGTGTGACACCTGTGGTGCTCTAGCGCCTGTAAAATCAGCTTGCGCTACATGCTCCCCAGGATATTGAGATTGTTTCAGAATGCTAGCAGGTCTTCTGGGGTATTAATCTAGAATGTAAAGCGTACAGAGCTTGCCATTGAGCGAGAATTTGTGCTGTACAAATACTATCTATTAATATCATTATTTTTTTTCACCTGACTGGATGGAACATACGAGTAGATCCATACCATTTTAAACTAAGATCCACAGCAGTTTTATGGAGACTCGTGAGCACAAAGTGTCAGCAGCCAGGCAGTAATAATTTAAAATACTAAACTTAAATCATAAATAGCACTCAACATCAAGCTCTATGTGTTTTATAATCTATATTATTGCCTCTGGACAATTGATGGCATTCTGAAATAACCTCAATTACCAGGGAAGCACACTGTGCAAACAGCCATTTTACACGCGCTTATACACTAACATACTAACAAGATCTTTTGCTGTCTATGGCCAGGTACTCATTCACATTTGGGCGAAATTAGTGAGAAAAAAAATTAATGTGACGCCTTTCCAAGGACACAGTCCCCTGAAGCAGCTACCTCACGATTAGACTAACAGCTAGACTATCGACGCCACACACACAAAATAAAAATAAAAAAAGAAAAAAAGATGGGAAAACTAAAATCCAGTCGCTGCAAATTTCAATTGTTTGCTGCCTCAGAATTACAAAGTTCTACTGCCACTCTATTTAGCAATCACCATTTTTTATGCTTCCTTATCGATACAGTTAAGTCATTTTAGAGGTGGCTGTTTCCACGCCGTCTGTCAGGAAGAATCCCTCCTGCTTATTGGGTACATCATCCCGGAAAAGGACGAAAAAACTCGACTTATACAGACTTCTCCGTAAGGGATTCGAACTCGCGTCTTTTGCATGCAGCTGCAAAGAGTGGTGGAAAAACATCCCAGAAACATTAAAAAATTGGATTATACATTTGATGGTGACATTAGATATACATGTTTTGTTTGCTTGTGTTTGTTGTTTTATTCTCAGCACAATCACTGGCTGTTTTTTCCTCCATCAGGTTCGCAGAGGTTGTGGTAACGATAAACTTTATTGCTCTTGCGCTACTTTGGATCACCCGCTCGCCTGGCTTCATGGTGGGCTGGGGTTCGCTGTTCAAACCTGGGTAAGAACTTACGTGTCATATAATGGGACCTTTTGGTGCAACAGCGTTTCTGTACAGAAAACAAACATTGCCCACCAATCCTTAAGATAGAATCCACAAGGAAAGAGATGGGGACAAAAGTCTACAATTTTTACACTTCTACAGGAGAGCCAGAAAAACCCC
>NW_004798239.1:173078-174352 GCF_000002075.1 Aplysia californica | reverse complement strand
GCTGCGCTACGTGCTTCCCAGGAAATTGAGATTGTTTCAGAATGCTAGCAGGTCTTCTGGGGTATTAATTTAGAACGTAAAGCGTATAGAGCTTGCCGTTGAGCGAGAACTTGTGCTCTACAAATATTATCTATTATTTTCATTTTTTTTTTTTGCACGTGACAGGAACATACGAGTAGATCCATACCAATTTAAACTAAGATCCACAGCAATTTTATGGAGACTCGTGAGCACAAAGTGTCAGCAGCCAGGCAGTAATAATTTATAATACTAAATGTAAATCATAAATAGCATTAAACATCAAGCTCTATGTGCTTAGGACAACTGACGGCATTCTGAAACAACCTCAATTATCAGGGAAGCATGCAGTGCAAACAGCCATCTTACAAGCGCTAAAACACTAACATACTAACAATATCTTTCGCTGTCTATGGCCATGTACCCATTCACACTTGGGTGAAAGAAGTGAGAAAAATTCATGTGACGCCTTCCCTGAACCAGCTACATCACAATTAGACTAACCGTTAGACTACCGACGCCACAGAAAAAAAATGTAATAAAATAAGATGGAGAAACTAAAATCCAGTCGCTGCAAAGTTAAATTGTTTACTACCTCAGAATTACAAAGTTCTACTGCCACTCTATTTAGCGATCACCATTTTTATGCTTCCTTATCGATACAATTAAGTCATTTTGGAGGTGGCTGTTTCCACGCTGTTTGTCAGGAAGAACCCCTCCTGCTTATTGGGTACATCATCCCGGAAAAATACGACAAAATTCGGCTTATAAAGACTTCTCCGTAAGGGATTCGAACTCACGTCTTTTGCAAGCAGCTGCAAAGAGTGATGGAATAACATCCCAGAAACATTAAAAAATGTGCTTATGCAATTGATGGTTACATTAAATATACACGTTTTGTTTCTTTTCTTTGTCTGTTGGTTGTTGTTTTTTTCAGCACAATAACTAGCTGGCTTTTTTTTCCTCCTTCAGGTTCGCAGAGGTTGTGGTTACGATAAACTTTATTGCTCTGGCGCTACTTTGGATCACCCGCTCGCCTGGCTTCATGGTGGGCTGGGGTTCGCTGTTCAAACCTGGGTAAGAACTTACGTGCCATATAACGGGACCTTTTGTTTCAACAGCGTTTCTGTTCCAAATACAAACATTGCCCTCCAATCCTTAAGATGGAATCCACAAGGAAAGAGATAGGGACGAAAGTCTGCAATTTTAACAATTTTACAGGAGAGCCAGAAATAAAACCAAACAACAACACCCCT
>NW_004798239.1:167013-169005 GCF_000002075.1 Aplysia californica | reverse complement strand
AACAACAACAACAACAACAACAACAACAACAACAACAACAACAACAACAACAATAATAATTAGAACAACAACATCAACGACAGCTACAAAGAACAAGACGAAGAAAAAGGACAAGAACACGAAAACTAAAACATCATTAAAATGCACGTTTTGATTATCCTCTTTTATCTTTATCGTTTCAGGCTTTGGCTGGAATTCCAATGAATATCGTCGCCATAATAGCCTTGAATCTAGCGCTGAACACTTGGATTGCTCCTGTCTATGATATCTTCCACGTCCAGAAAGGATTCTTGGTCATGCCCAATTCGACTATGACAAGCAATGTTACAACTGGCTTAAGTACTCCAAATGTTCTGTACAATATAACTACTTAGCTTTCTACTAAAATGCTCCATATTGAACTTCTGTTATAATCAGGATTACACACTTTGCGATTCTGTTCAGTTTGAATGGTTTGAGATCTGAACGTTGATGTGTTCCGATGTTCATATCATTTTGAGAATTTCTTTCCTCGAGAAATTAGAACGCCGTTTGGGATCCTGGCAATATTTCAAATAAGATAAAACAGCTTTTCGTTACTGGCGTGCCTTATAGCTTGTTCATTTTCGTCTGAGCGCATTAAAAAAATCTTGCTCATTATTAATGTGCCAAGTCGCACGAATCTTTGCATGGCACTCCTGTAGAACAGCGACCAAGCAAAATACTTTTTATTAAATCTTGATCCAGTAATAAAAAATGCTCTTTTTTGTTTGATAGTAAACACCGCCCTTTGGGTGAATACGTAGGATCACTACACATGATTTTCAGTATTCTTGCTAACAAATTGCTCATGCTGGGACAGCGACACCACCCTGCCCCTATATTCCAGTGTAAGATTATAGATTTCCTACCAAGACTGTCTAGATGTTTCCATTTGAGTCTTGAAAAGTACAATGTGCTCATAACCTGTATATTGGACTAACGTCGACCATGTTCATGGGCGTGCGTTAAAGTGTGGTAGTGATAAAAATAGGTAAACTTTCTGATGCTCTTGTTGCACATTTCTAAATCCCCTATTTTTTTTAAAATTATTATTTTCTTTTGGGTGCACTTCAGACTAGCACCAAAGCAAACTTGTCGAACCTTAGTTTGCACCGATCTTCAATATTGTGCCTTCAGATTCTGTTGGTCATCCATCTTTTTAGTCCCGCATGCAAAAGCCTGATAAGTTATCAAACAGAGAGATTTGTTTTTATCTTGTTCTAACCGCTGGCAGACAAACGTGAACAAGCTATAATACAACACGGGTAATAACACAATAGAATCAAATGTGCATTAAATATTATAACATTCTGGGGAATATCTGAATCGAATGCCAACAAACGATTCGAATGAATATAACTCTGATCCACCAGCTTCCGGAACAACATTAAGAAGACAAAAACACAGAGGAGTTGAAGGATCGTGATTGCGAGGCATCATGGTGAAATCAGGCACCCCTCACAATAATGAAGTCGAAGAAACGGTCTTGTTCCGACGGTTTGGCAATTTTTATCAATTTTTTTTTTTATTTTAGGATCAGCACCTTTTAAAACATTTCAAAAACAAATTTCTGTACGGATTTTTATGAGAAAAAAAAAGAGTTAATTAAAGACCCCATGAATATAAATTTTCAGTTCTCGTTCCTTTGATATCTGAAGCCAGGAGACTTTCAAGTGCAAATATCCCGACTTCTATTCAAGATAAATGAAAATTTTTTCCATCGAAAACAAGATGAATAGAACGTTTTAAAGGTGATACCAATAACTCCATATACCCCAAAATTGACGATGCCTGATTCCACCATGTCGTGACACAAATAGACTCCGTGTACATCAATGGAATCTGTAACTTCTTTATTGGTGGAAGGTACGGACTTAGATATAAGTGCTATGATGTGCAATTTTGAAATGTGTGGTTAGGAAGCGAATAAGATGGAGAGAGAGAGAGAGGGAGAGAGAGAGAGAGAGAGAG
>NW_004798239.1:165348-166630 GCF_000002075.1 Aplysia californica | reverse complement strand
GGGGTTCGTTTTCCACCTCATTCAACATCGATTGCTTATGTTATAAGCGTTAAGCACACTTTAAATGGAAAGTTTGTTGGTGTCTTGACTGGGTCAATTTAAGAAAACCACCCAAATAAAATCCAATTCTGATTTTTATCTTTGATCGAATTTTAGATCTCTGTGTAATTTGGCGAGTGCCTTAACCACTACACATCTTTGATCCACAATGTTATACGTTACTTAATTCAAAGCCTTTTATTGAAAATGTGATTACGGAATATCAGCCATAAAAGTAATAGGCTATTGTTAAACTTGATTGCGTAAACCAGTATATTTATTATTCTATAAATTATGTGATTATATCAGTCATATAAGTAATAAGTTATTATTAAACTTGATTGTGTAAATCATTATACAATTTCATAAATGTAAATCATTATACAATTTCATAAATGTAATTGTATCAGTCATATTTTGTCAAACATGATTGTGTACGTCATGAATTAATAAACATGATTTTGTAAGCCATTAAATAAAAACGAACAAAAACTGTAATTGTATACAATTGGTTGTAAATGGTAGGCCTCCTACTGCAACCCCATCTACCAAATGGTGGGGTCGGTAGCCTATAGCCCATTAGTTAGGTTACTGGCCCGTTTGTTTGTTTTTTGGTGAGATTGTGGGACATATTATGGGGTTTGAGCCTCAGCTCGGCCCGACCTTGTGTTCCTGAGAATGCCACTTCACACAGATTTTCTCATTTGTTTTGGACCTATCGGACATGGACGTTACATTCGGGGGTCCCGCCTCTTCAATAACCTGGTTGTGTTGCAAGAGGTGTTAAACCTGTACAATCTAGCACAATAGTTCTTCAACCAAATATAGTACATACTCAACTACATGTATTCATGTTAAGTCATGTTTTGTCCAAAGTGAATAAACAATTGTACATTTATTGGTGGCTGAATACAGCCGTTTTCTGTCTTCAGTTATAGACTAGTCCTGAAAAGGTTAAATGTCCCTGCTGTACACATTATCTTTATATCATGGTCATCCGCTCCAGAGAGTTTACTGTCAAACTTTGATATGCACTCAAGCACACGAATGCGGCAGGCTCCTATGATATAATAACTATAAATTATGGGGTTTTTTTACCCCCCCCCCTCCCCAAAGAAAAAACGAAAAAATAAATCGACACATTTTAGATCAATTTGGTGGACAGCTCTTTCAAATCTTGTCTATTTAAGCGAAGCCGGTCTCAGAAGGATACAGAGGCCTGTCTCATCCAGCAGAAAGACAA
>NW_004798239.1:163604-164730 GCF_000002075.1 Aplysia californica | reverse complement strand
GGGATATGGGTAGGGGTATGGGTTAGTGGTTAGGGGTTAGGGGTTAGGGGTTAAGGTTAGGGTTAGGGTTTTAGCCTTTAGTTTTAGTACAGGTTTAACGGCGCTCGCAACTGTATATAAGGTCATATGAGCGCCAGAAGATTAGAGGTGTTACAAGAGAGTAACAAACTTTAAAAAGAAGTACGGGAGATAAGGACGATATATGTTTCATAAGAAAGGAAAAGCAAACCACACCAGAGCACCCGCCAACCACCCACTGGTTAGGGTTTGGATTAGGGTTACGGTTAGGAAGCGTTAGAGTTAGGGTTAGGGGTTAAGGGATAGGGTTTGGGGTTTGGGGTAGCAGTTTGAGTTAGGAAGGGTTAGGGTTAGGTAGGGTTAGGGTTACGGTTAGTGTTAGGGTTAAGGTTAGGAACAGGACTATGGTTATGGTTAGGGTTAGGATTGCTGTTAGTGTTGGGGGTTAGGGTTAGGAATAGAGCTATGGTTAGGGTTAGGGTTATGGTTAGTGTTAGGGTTAGCGTTACGGTTAGAGTTACGCTTACACTTCCTGTTGTGAAGGGTTAGAGTTAGAGTTAGGGTTAGGGTTAGGAAACGAAAACACACCAAATAAATCGTAACTGGAGATATCCTCCTAAAGGGAAGTGGAGGGGGGGGGTGTCCACACCCGAAAAGTCCCGATTTGGCTCAAAATTATGGATTTTGAGAAGTAGGTATTTGTAGCTTCTTTAGCGTCTCTTACTACTAGTAAATAGCATTAGGACTCCTTAAAGCCTTATTTGTCCCCATACCTGGCATGTTTTCCACCACAATTTTCTCATAAAGTCAATCTTTCATTTTGTAAAAATCGGCTGTTTTCTCAAAACGAGATTTTTCATCATACTTTTTAAAAATAACTCCCGCATTTTTCAACCAATCTTCATGAAATTTTCAGAGAATGAAGAAAATATATTATGCAATGCTAAAAATGTATCATATAATATGGAATAAAAATGTTGTTGTTGTGTCTGGAGTGTGAATTTTCGCGAATTTTTTGCAAACTTGAATACCACCTCATGAAAAAGTCAATGAAAATTTTCTATTTCGTTCAGGAAAAAATTCAACAGACAAATTTGTAGATCCTATG
>NW_004798239.1:158421-159579 GCF_000002075.1 Aplysia californica | reverse complement strand
CCCCCCCCTCCGACCTAACCATCCCGTAATATTACAATGTTCGCTTAATAATAATAATAATAATGTGCCGTGCTTACCGCTCTAAGTGAATAGTTAACTCTCTTTTTATGTGTTATTTAAAAAACAATTACGTAGACATAATTTTTTTTCCTTGTAATTTTTTCTCCTCACAAAAGTGTAATATTACATTGATTCATGCCCCCTCCCTTTCGTCCCCTTAGTCGAAAAGCTACCAGAGCTGTACACTTTTTCGCGATATCGATACAATTAGATTGCCCATTCCATCCAGCGGTTACAGTCCCTTTGTACAGTCCCATCCAAATTCGTCTTTCTGGAGACGTTTAAAAGCGACTTTTAGACCATGCTGAAACTAAAAGCACAGACCAAACGCAAAGGCACTACCAAGAATGAGGAAAGGCGAATGTTAACAAGCAAATGTATGCAGATGGACAAGTCTCACAACTTCAGGTTTTTAAAATCCTTATTGAGCAAGAAAATGCTGCCCCAACACTTTAAAGATCGCCCCTGTCCCGCAGATATATTTCTATACCTGAAAAGCCTATCCTTTCAATACAAAATATAATTGATGTTGGTCCCAAACCCTTAAATTGTTGGGCAATATGTTATGGTAATCGACAATCTAATTTATCGATATCGTCAGAAAGTGCGAGGCTCTGATAGTGCGTGGTTTTTATAGTGTTTTTTTTTCTCTCAACAGTACGCGGCTCGGATGTTCTGCCGTTAGTCGCCTCGCTGTTGCACGCAGAAGACATTGGTTTAATTCCCTTGTTGGGAGAATTTTTAATCGAGTATCTCAGTCATTCTGATAGGGTGTTATATACCTGTAGGCCTACTCCCTAAGCTGAGTCGGGGTGAGCCATATCTTCTTTCGTGGAGAGGCAAAAGCTACCATTTTTGGCACAGTTCGACTGGATTTGACTCACGAACATGAAGAAAACAAATACTTTTGATTTTGAAGGTCACAATCGAATTTTGTCAAATTCGGTTGAACTGTACCAAGATAATAATTAGAGGTAACTTTAGCTCCATCCATGAAGGAGAATCTGGCCAGCCCAGACTGAATTAAATGAATTGGATTGGCAGCACTCGGTTAAAATAAAGGAAGTGGCTATCCTCACCAGGCGTGAGAACAGCCTG
>NW_004798239.1:143507-158321 GCF_000002075.1 Aplysia californica | reverse complement strand
TTTTTCCCCCCCCCCCCCCATGCCGTTGAATGTGCCCATCAACCCAACAGGTGTGTTATATCCAGTAGGCCTATAGATTCTAGCACAGACACACACAAAACAGCACAGAGAATGAGTTGTGCAAGCCTTGATATTGATAAGTCTCAGGTTTAGTTTATTTAATGGGCCGGGTGAAGGCCATTTCACACCATGAACAGCAAACAACAGTGGAAAAAAAAGAAGAAAAAACCCCCACCCCAAACCCCCCCCCAAAAAAAACAAAACATACGAGCTACACTAGATCTATGTGGTTATAGAACGAAATGTCAAGAGCCGAACACTTTTTCCCCAGATACCTACTGGTATCTAGTACTCATAATTATAGCCTAATTCTAAGAAGGCCATTTAATTTTAAAAAACAACAATAAAGAAAGACTCTACGGCAATTGTAATCAGTAGTTGGCCTACATGAGGAAACAAGTACCAAACACTCATGAGCCATTACCCAACCACACGCAAAGCCACCTGGCGTCTTGGTGATTTTATCGGCCTGCGAGAGGTCACAGGGGAGTCCTTTTGCTTCATGCCCCCACCGGGTTGGGGTTGAGAATAACGGGTCGTGAGCTATTCTCACACAGTTATTGGTGGCCTCCAGTTTCTAGCTCGGTGCAAACTTCTGTCAATGATCGACCGTTACCGTCTGATGATGCACGTCTGACGTTTCCGTGCTGTCTGGGTGACAGCTGAATGCCAGATGACCCCTGTTGCTAACGACTGGCGCTTTATCTGGTCTGGTTTGTTTTAGTAAGGTTTTACGGCGCTCACAACTGCATAAGGTCATATGAGCGCCAAGGGGGGTGGATGTCAACAGAGAAGTCAAAAGAGGGAATCAGGCTTACTCTGCTCACCTCTCTAGCCTCAACAGCACAAAGTCTGCTTCGACTATCATTATCAAGGCACCCCGAAAATAGCAGTTCACAAGAGTGACAAACATACAAAAGAAGTAGAGTAAAAATGACGATAGTAAGGATGAGGAAAGAAAAAGCAACAGTTCCCTCTATGTGGTTCCGGCACAGTATGAGCATGATATTGAAAACCATTTACAATTCTGCTGTGCATTAGAACATGTTAATACCCCCCCCCCTCCCTTTTGGGAATGGCCCAAAGACAACTTCAGTCAGTGGCACTGTCCTTGGTCTGGTGCTGTTGCGTGTGTCTAGTTGGCTCACGACTCGCAGTCACAGCCGTGATAGCACTAGGAGAGATGTGTTCGTGTTCTCCTACTTCTAAAGGTGAGGCTGGGGAGGTCGGAGATGCAGGGGGAAGGGAGAGGGAGAGGGAGAGGGAGAGGGAAAGGGAGAGAGAGAGAGAGAGAGAGAGAGAGAGAGAGAGAGAGAGAGAGAGAGAGAGAGAGAGAGAGAGAGAGAGAGAGAGTTTTAGTAGAGGTTTTACGGCACTCGCAACTGCGTAAGGTCACATGAGCGCCAGAAGATTAGAGGTGTTACAAGAGAGTAACAAACATAAAAAAGAAGAAGGGGAGATAAGGACGATAGATGTTTGATAGGAAAGAAGGAACAAACCACACCAGAGCACCCGCCAACCACCCACAGAGAAAGAGAGAGAGAGAGAGAGAGAGAGAGAGAGTAAGACAGAGAGAGAGAGAGAGAGAGAGAGAGAGAGAGAGAGAGAGAGAGAGAGAGAGAGAGAGAGAGAGAGAGGGAGAGAGAGAGAGAGGGAGAGAGTAAGACAGAGGAGACGACAATAACATTACACCACAAACGACAGTCCAGCTGTTTCAATGCGCTACAATACATATACATGTAGGCCCTTGGGTCAAAATGCTTCATGACTGTATTGTAGTTGAGGAGAAAGACATCAAACTTGAAACTAAAAAGTTGTGAGTTCAAACCCCTGCTCCAATCAGCAATCATGACTAAAACATGCACCTTGACTTAAAAAACAACAAGAACCGTAACTACATAATTATGGCACAAAAGCTTTCTTTAGAAGACAAATGTGACCAGCTTATGCTACCCCCACAAGTATTTCTTTTAACCAGTAAGAAGAGTAGAAAGAAAATGACTTAAACCAGAAGCATACGCTTATCAAATGTTTATTCACAATGCTTGCTCAAAGCAAAAATGTGTAGAAAACACATTGCCGGTCATGCTAAGACGTCATCCAACATTTCTCCTTGTACATCATGTACACATATAGTAGTAAAATAAACTCCATGAGTTACCCCTAAGGGGCAAGTGGCACCGTAACTATTTAACAGACTTACAATACCGTCGGTGACTTTAGCCGCCATGCCAAAGTATGCCCTCATTGAATAAAGTCGCCAACTTGACCAGGCACACTAAACATATCTCTAAACAACAAACGAACCCACTGCACCGAAGTAAACACAAAAGGAAATTGCTCATGTGATATCTGAATGGTTGATGAAACTCTTTGAATTTCTAAACACGAATATTCTACCATGGCTTCAGCGTTCCAAACTGGTGCGGTACTTGAGGGTTTTTATCCTACATGAGCCTTCGGTACTTTAAGGATTAAAGACCTTGCCCCAGTACATTGGCACTACATGGCTGGTGTTCATCTCTACTGTGAATGTGCATGAACACTGATTTTGACAAAGCATTTGAAAGAATCTTGGCCTCCATCGTAAATTTGGTAGCTCCAGCATCTCTATTAGAATGGTAATACAACAGGTCCTAAATTGGTAAATACCGGAATAATTGATAAAAATGGGCAGCTCTGAAAGAATTAAAACAAACTTTCAACATAATCATAGCTGATAACCTTTAAAAAATATCCCAAAAACCAAGACTATACCAACAGGGCAGATCAAGATGGTGAGCATTGGGCAAGTAACCCAACTCTTAAGTCTTCAAACATATTTTCCTGTATTCAATAAAATTCAGGATCAATAACATAACTGTGGTGAGCCACATGGTTACAATACTAGATTTATTTGGGCGTCATTCTCATTAGAATTCACAAATTGGGTATTGAAAGTGCATAACTTTTCTTAAGCAAGGCAAGTCTGTGAGGAGCAACACAAGAAAACAGAGAATACATATTTTCTGACATGAAAATGGACTCACATTCATACTGAGAACTCCAAAATCGTATTAAATACTTTTCTTACATACTTGTTCGCAGCTATGGATATTATACTGACCTTGTATTCCACGGGTCCTAAAATAAAACACTCTGCCAAGCAGGAAACCTTTTTCACTAAATTTAAAATTTTGACAGTCTGTAGCAAACCTACAACAAAAACAATATCTATGATTGATCCAGCAAATCTGTGACACACGGAATGGCAGTGTAGATTTTAAACGGCCCTTCCAAACACTATAACATTATTGCAGAGGCAAGCATCTGAAGATAATATTCATCTGTGATAAGACAGAGCAAGAGAGCCTTGAGTTGAACATTTGGAAAACAACCTGGTTCAAAACAGTTAGTGTGGGGGTCCAGACCTAGGTAAAACGAAACACAGTCCAGCACGATACCAACGGATCTTTAGGGGTGATTCCCAACTAAGATATAGCTATGGATAGAGGAAAGTAGTTCATCTGAAACTAACTTTACATTGCAAAACACTGTCTGTGAATACTTTATGAGCAGGCAAAAGTACTATTGGCATAATGACAATTTTTAAACCCTTCTTCTTAAAAGACACACTTATTTTTTTTCAATTTCACTAGAATTTCCCCAGTGCATCATTTTAAGCAGAGCACTCTTAGCGCCACTGTAACGAGCAACATCTTCTCTGAAGCAATCTAGACAGCAACACTTCACTTCAAGCACAAATTGACCGCTCAGCGTACAACACCATTCCATGTCACTTTTCAAAACGCCGTATGGCAGAGTCCTACACTAACTAAGCAGTCAAAATGACATTCTTATTTCTTCACAGCAGGTCAACAGTTCACAAAATGACATTCTTATTTCTTCACAGCAGGTCAACAGTTTACAAAATGACATTGTTATTTCTTCACAGCAGGTCAACAGCTTACAAAATGACATTCTTATTTCTTCATAGCATGTCAACATCTTACAAAATGACATTCTTATTTCTTCACAGCAGGTGAACAGTTTACAAAATGACATTGTTATTTCTTCACAGCAGGTCAACAGCTTACAAAATGACATTCTTATTTCTTCATAGCAAGTCAACATCTTACAAAATGACATTCTTATTTCTCCATAGCAAGTCAACAGCTTACAAAATGACATTCTTATTTTTTCATAGCATGTTCTTATTTCTCTGTAGCATGTCAACAGTTTATTTCAACTTTTTGTACTAAGACTTCAAAGGTACTCAAAGGAACTGAATGATGTGAATGACAATCAGACCATAAGGATTTCCTTGGACCAACAAAGGCTAAAACCTTGAGCATAGTAACTTATTCGCCTACACAAACATAAAATGGGTCAGTTTGTATTCATGCATGTGGCTCCTCATAGACGATTGACCGCAGAATTGACATAATGAAATCCATACAAAAACATTTAACAGCAGAACAACATCATGTTATTCGTACAGCTCAAAGTCGATTCTGGCAGAGTTGTAGAACTGGCTCCCCGAAAGATGCTTGCGACAGAACACACCGTTACCGAAGGTACCATCATCCGCCCATCCGATCATCTGTGCTGTCGTGAAGGGACCTTTGAGCTCCGCGTCCTCCGTGTTCTCTTCCTTGTACTCCCAAAGCACACCACTTGTGCCTTCCAAAACTGATGTTGCTGTGGCTGATGACGACTGGGAAGAAGATGACGAAGACGCAGATTTTGGCGCCACCAATTTGGGTTCTGTGAATGAAGCAGAGCACAGAAATGTTACAATAAAATATCCAGAACTTTAGCATCAGGAGAAAGTGTATCTGTGCAAAGGGGAGGGGGGGGGAGTGTGTATTTAAAACGAACACACAAAGAAGTCATTTCGAAATTGCAGATCTTTGCTCAGACATTACAGTGTTTAGACCTGCACGTGAGCCTAAACCAGATTGTCTGAAAATGAAAATTTTTCGTGCACCACCCCCCCCACACACACAAGAGCTTTTGTGGGTGTCATAAAAGGAAGGACTTCCGTGTAACGAGTGACCACCCCAACAAACACAATAAAGAAGAGACCTAACCCTAACCCAAACCCTACCCCAAAAAAGAACCTGCAACGGCCCTCATGTTAAAAGGCATAAGTCAAAAATAAATGAAAAAAACCCACACACACTCCAAAACAAAGAAGGAGCATAATATGGCTTACATTGCTGTCTATAGGCCTAATAAGGTTTGATACAATTATAACACAATAAAATTGGAATAATTATGAATCCTCCGTATAGTAATCTAAATAAATCTAGATCTAGATCTAGATTCTAGTAGAACAAGTGAATAGGAATGGGCCTTGAAAAAGAAATCTGCCGATTATGAACAGAGGGACTCAGCTGAGTCTAGAAATCTAGATCTCTAGATCTAGACTTCTACATCTAGTCCTCAGGCATAATTTACACACCTGATGAAATGCTTTTTACCAAAATTAATATTACAGCACAACCTATAATAGGGTTTGACACAATAGAACTAGAATATGAATCCTCCATTGAGGTCTGTATACTATAATGATCGATATAAATCTAGATCTAGTAGAAAAAGTGAGTCGGACTTGAATGAATCCTCATGATCTGAACAATCAGTCAACAGACGAAATTCAAAATGGCCGCTCTGAGCACGAAACTGAAAGTAGATAATTTAAGTCGTCGTCCTTTTTCGTATTCGTATTTTTACTCAGGTTCCGACAATTATGTCGGAAACGCCGACGTCGGCATGAAAACGAAAGTGCCGACAAAGCCGACAGGAGAAAAAGGGGGCGCTGGCAATCGGCCAGGCCTCGCACTTCGCACATTGACTAATACAGGTGGGCCTAGCGATAGCATTGGCTGGCTCGCGGGTTGTGTCATGATTGTCGGATTTCAGACGATTGTCAGCAAAATGCAGGTCTAGGTTTTAGAAAAAATAAAAAGAAAAGAAAAAAGACAGAGAGGATACTCTATAGAAAATAAATTATGAACACAAAGCTAATCACAAACTCAAGACTACAGACCCTCATCCCAAAGATTTATGTTACTTTCTGGAAACCACTATGACAATTCCAGAAAAAGTATATTTTTTAGTTTTAGTTTTAGTAGAGGGTTTTACGGCGCTCGCAACTGCATAAGGTCATAAGAGCGCCGGAAGATTAGAGGTGTTACAAGAGAGTAACAAACATAAAAAAGAAGAAGGGGAGATAAGGACGATAGACGTTTGACAGGAAAGAAGAAGCAAACCACACCAGAGCACCCGCCAACCACCCACAGTATATTTTCAGACAGTGTCAACAAAAAGGGAATGCTATGAGGGGGCAACACGCTGGGTAAGGTGGATAGACATACAAGGGGATACAAAATGCTGGTGTGGAGAAGCAAGCCACACTGGAATACATCTGTCAGCAGTGCAGGACACACAGAGCCCTGAGACATGAAACGTGCCCCACCTCCCTGAGACATGAAACGTGCCCCACCTCATTGACACTGCAGGAGAAGTTGTACACGCAGACAGAAGAACCGAGCAGGACGGTCCAGTACATGGCAGATATGGGACTTAATGTGAGATGCAATCGAGAATCTAAGTTGAAAGAGGCAAGGGGATGCACTTACTCTTGAAGTTATCAAACTTCTCTCCATCCTCCGCAGAAGACGTTTTCGGCTCTGAGTCTCCATCAGGGCCTTTGATCTTCTCAGCCTCCTTGGAATCAAAGTCGTCAGCAAACATGTCTAGGGCATCATCATCCTTCATGCCTTCTGCTATGGTTAGTTTTGAAGCCTGGAGTGAAAAGAGAGGAAAAAAAACCCAGATAGAAAGCTTGCTAACTTACTCCTTTCTTATTCAGTCAAGTCAAACTTGAGAAAAAGAAGTATAATATTTTTCTCCTTTTTAAACTGTTCCAAGATGAACAAGACTAGCGAGTAGAATAAAACTCAAGTTCCATTTCTTCTTCAACAGTTTCAATACGAACAGGGTTAAAGTTATTTCTAAAAAAATTCACACTTTCTTTCTCTTTCACTTGTTTCAAAGAGACCAACTCGCTCCCTTCTAAGATCCTGCTCTGAAAAACAAAGCTCTTCTTTCCCAAACCTCCATTCATGAGGAGAAGCCTGATACCACAAAAAATTTAACAACATATTCTTAAAAATTGTCTACAAAAGTAACCAGATACGATAAATATATCAAAATAAACTGCACAAGACGGATTATAGAATAAAGAGTTAATTCAAATAACAATCAGTGTTTCCGATCCCCCCTCCATCGTCTCGTTGGTCAAAGATAGTCCACACATCAGTTCTAGTTTTTTCTTCCCTTTTCAGTATTTTTCATCAACGCCGTCTGACTTAACAGCTTTATCTAGATCTTTACCAATGTCCGGTTCCAGGCATTACCCTGTGATTCTTTTAATTCTCCCCTTCATTGTTAAGATAACCATAGATATCTATCAATAATATCTAGATTGAAGCTTCACTTGGGTAAAATGTTAAAGTAAGAAATCAGCGACAAAAAGAGTCAGATTCAAGCGACCATAACTTTTGTTCTAGCTACATGACAGCGAATAAAAAAATATCTGCAGAAACCAGATAACCTCATCAAACTGAAAGTCAACTGACAAAAGTTACTTGTGAGATTTCCTGTATGCTTAATTTCACCACCGCTGTTGCATGCCCAAAACTAAGAGGCAACAATGGTTGATCTAGGCAGAAGGGACAGTTCATGCGGCAGTCAATTTGGTAGATCTAGGTGGAAAATGGGGAAGGAAAAAACTTCATCTTCACTTTCTCCTTTCAACAAATCAAAGTTATGAAAATTGTTAACAACCTTCCCATCTTTCTCTTTAAATGTGAATGAAACAATATATATATATATATATATATATATATATATATGTGTGTGTGTGTGTGTGCAACTATATATATATATCTATGCCATAATAAAGAAAAAGCCTACCTTCTCTTTCTCCTTCAACTGTTTCAATGTGAATGAGATTCTCTCGTACGGCGTCTCGTAAATCTCCACCATGCCCCGGTGGACCAGCTGGTCCGATAGCTCTGTCAGCCGCAGCATCTGCTTCTGCTCCGACACCGCTTGGTCCACAGCTGACTGGTCAGCCTCGGACAGTTTGCCGGACGCCTTCAGTTTTTTGTTCTGCAAAGCAGGTCAGGAAAACATACACGTCAAAATATGAAGAGAAAAAGAAAAAACGGTTCCATTTTTCTTCATTCTGAAGTATAACACGCGTAGGTCGAACACAGAAGGCTTGAAATGAATGCATCCGTTGAACTGTGCCTGCGGTCCCGCTTGAAAAAAGTCTTTATCTATTTAAGATATCCCTCAAACTACAGAGGTAGGTCCCAATGAATTCGAGCTATCAGTGTTATACTGCATTTCTCTTACATATCAGGATAGCACACATTCATTAGTTACAAAACATGCTTTTTATAGTTTTAGTAAGTGTTTTACGGCACTTGCACCACAATAAGGTCAAATAAGTGCCGAAGATTAGAGGTGTAACAAGAGGGTAACAAACACAAAAAAGACGGTAGGGAGATAAAAACGATAGACGTTTGATAGGAAAGGAGGAGCAAACCACACCAGAGCACCCGCCAAACATTCTTTATTAAGAGAAGATGGGGTGGACTGGTGAATCTCACAGTAAATCAGCTGGACACAACTGGTTGCCTCTAGATAACTTACATACAATATTGTATTGTCAACAACTTTAAGAAGTAATTAATCAAAGCAGGGACCGCGACAGGTGGTGGTCTATTGAGGCAAGGAATCAGGCACAAACTGATCTCTCTCTCTCTCTCTTCTGGCGCTGTGGCTTCATAAACGGTCAGCGATGCCGACAGCGCGCAGGAACTCAACACTCGCCCGGGGGTCCTTGAAAAGTGCTGAAAGTGGGTTACTGAAATGTCCCAGCAGACGGGTTCTAGCACGATAGCTGGCGGGACATCTCAGGAACACATGGTCCATAGTTTCGTCCTCCTCCTTGCAGGCTCGACAGGACGGATCTGGGTTGTCTACTGGCGCAATTTTGTGGAGATATGATCTCAGCTTGGGCAATTTTCCACCAGTTCTCATTTGGGAGAGAAGCCGGCGGTCCTGTCATCTGAGTGAGGCCTCAACCTGGTATGACGGCGGCTGGGCAAACGGGCACAAACTGATGGACAAGGCCATGGGGACATGTGAACTAACTCAGTCAGTATGACAGATAATCACTGTATAATGTTAGTTTCCGGGAAGTTGAGTGTATGCTTCAGAATTCTATCAGGTCTGCTGGGGTAATAATACATATATTGATAGCAAATCACACAGAGCTTGCCGTTGAGCGGGAATTTGCACTATACAAACACTATCTCAATTATTATTACTATCATTTCTTACCTTCCATCTCTGGCTGGCTGAAGGAATCTTGGCCCTGTTCTTGCCCAGTCTGCGTATGGCTTTTCCAATATTCTCTCCTTCCTGCACAATAGTCAAGACTTCTTCGTAGACTTGTATCAAATTTGTTTTCTTTGTGTCCTCATCACTGTCAGAGTCATCAGAGTCGTACTGATGACAAAAATCAACGCACAGAGGTTACAAAAATACACAATCTCAGGATAAATAAACGACATACCTGATAAAATTCCATTCCTTTTCTTAAGAAAATCCTGAAATATTAACTAGATACTCAGCAGCCAGATGCCAGTTTTCTTTCATCGTCGAAATAGACATCGATGATAGCTGCGCTCGAAGAGATTACAAAATACTTTTTCAAAGGATCACATGCGAAAAGTTTCTTGAAATGTCTGAAGTCATCCAAACATTTATTGAGTTTCAGTAGATGACAAGTAGTTTAGAGTGGTTGCTTGGAAAGCAGCGTGGCTGAGCGCTCTTCCCATGACTATCGCTATCACCAACTGTTTCCTCTTATCTGTGCCCGACCCACAGGTGCACATCAGTACAGCGAGTCGGCCTTTCTGCTATTATCCAGCTAAAACAGTCATGTTTTGTCCCCTTGTACAGGGTGCCCACTACGGCTGGATTGGGCCGATCGCCCGACTCGATCGCCTGAAACTGAAAACAAACACGTTTGTTTTTGAGGCGATCGAGTCGAGCGATTGGTATTACGCTAGTACCGCACTACGACAATCTTGTCTCGGACAGGACTGTACTGTCCCACTGTCGATATTTTGTAAGTCAAAACAGAAACCGCACTAGGACAGGACTGATCCGGCGTATAAGGCAGCTTTTTTGTTGCTGCCCACGGCGGGGTTAAAAATGAATTAAAAAAATTTCCTTAACACTGTCCAAATTTTAAAAATAAGATTTTTGTGATCAGCGACCCAAAATTAGCAAAAATAACGAAGGGAACGCAATTTAATGCCCGATTACGAAGTTAAATTGTATATATTTGTGTGTGTTTGTGTGTATGTTTCACCGGGTCACCTTGATACACAACTTCACCATCGACGATCAATTAAAAAATAAAATAATTTGCTAGAATTTACATAGTATCGCACCAAATCAGGTTCCTCTCGAGTCATTTTGCTTATTTTGAAACGCTGGTTCGGAATATGAAATCAGCTTTGAGATGCAATAATTATTTAAAAAATTTGTGCCCCAGGTTTCATCCTGCGCGGCGGCAAATTTTAAAGTGATTATACGTCACAACGTGCAAGCCCCAAGATCTCGACAGCAGGTGCCACCAAGTCTGGGACAGTTCTATCCCAAAACAGTAGACGGCTCTGTTTCTCTATAATCAAAGACGATAATACTTCGGGACTGGGATAGTCATGTTCCACCGATTTTGTAGCAATTCACAACTGCTCGGGACTCAAATCGACAAGAATGTCCTGTTGTAATAGGTGCGGTACATTACACTCTAATTCAAAGGTTTCAAACTCCAGGCGGGTTTGTCCCAGGACAAACTGTTGTAGTGTGGTACTAGCCTAGTACCCTCCTATCCTCAACATGAATGGCCTCTTCTCAGGGTAGGCAGACAGTCCACAGACACCCCAGTCCACAAAGCCAGGTACTAGCCTTACTGGTAAAAGTGACCCCTCAAAGGAGGTAATAGCAATCACTTATAAATAAATAACAAGGAAATAAGATGGATGCGTTCCTTTCTGCCTTTGCAAAGGTTCTCGTAAATGCACACTCCTGGTACACACACACGTTTGGGAACCCTTCTGAGCACCTTGCGTTTCCGTACCTGGAACGGGCGTTTTGTGCCGCCTTCTTCATCCTCCGGCTTGTTGTGTTTCACCTTCACCCAGTCAATGTTATCAATCCAATTGTCATGGAATTCCTGCCAAGAACACAAAAAAGAACACTGACACACATTTATCAGGGCAATGGTAATAATGACTTTTCTAAAAAAAAAGATTTTGTTCAACAGCACCAAAGAAATGAATGCCACCAAAGCAGAACAGTTTGTAAATTTGTAAAACTTGAACAACAGATAAAAATCGTAGGTATTCATGCCAATTTTTCGGTAAAAGTCAAGATGACGGTAGAACAAAAGACCACCAAGACATATCAAGCAACATATTGTATTTCAATTCTAAATTCACGCTTGAGAAGCACTCTTGAAAACAAAATTAAGTAGACAAACAGGAACATACCTTTGTCTTATCAAAAATGTAAGTGCCATCAGAATCAAAATGTCCCTCTTCCATCTCCTCACGCATGTTGAAAGGAGTGATTTGAATCTCATCGTCAAAGTCTATCGTCGCCTCCTCTTGCCCTGGAACAAAAAAACCCCAAAAAAAACTGAGATTGGACATTCATCATCATCAGTGCCTTTCACCCCTGGCAGGGTATAGGCCACATACAAGCTTTTTGCTTGTATGTGTTTCTGTAACAGGTTCTTTTTACGAGAGAGGTCGTTACCCTCGTGACTCAACCCCCGACTTGGAGGGAGGATGACTCTGTTTCGGGAGTCACTACCTGGTTTCGCCATTTAGTTGCCACCTACGACACGCTAGCACCACGTCAGTCCTATTCTTCTCAATGTCGGAACTGCACGGCAGGAGATTGGACATTAAAATTTGAAAATTTAAGAAAGAGCAAAAACAAATCAATTTAAGTCTAATACTAATATTCTCTCTCTATAAAGCACTACAGTGGGGACCATTTACAACGGGTCTGACATGATCTCTCTGTCACTTTATAGTCGAACTTAATTACAGACAGTGATCAAGTTATATTATCTTTATTCTGAAAGTTTGTCACTTTGGTCGCTTCCAAATTTGAACAAAAATAACGGTGGCTCAGAATCATTTACAGGGTGCATAGTTAGGAGTCTGAAGTCACTGTAGTTTAATTTTTAGTAGTTCATCAGTTTCATTTAGATCTAATTTTAGGAAAGTCTGTCTTCTAAGCTGCCATTGTAAACGAGTGTGGGTTCCGTTCACATGCAGTGCACACTGATTCCACAAAGACTTGACGATCGATTCTTTTGAGTCCGTTCATCGAAGGGATACTCAGCTAGTATCTTATACTTATGGTAAATGAATGGGATAGTTTTTATTACATTGATTACCCACTGCCAATTTGTGTACTACCAGTTATTTTTCCTTTCTTTTCCAGTGATATATTTTGGTTCCTCACATTTATCTTTCTTTTTCTAGTTTCTTAGTCTCATGAAGGTTGACTAGACATCATTTGAGATGCACAGACAGCATAATTTAATACAGTCTAGCACAGATGACTCAAACACATTCTTCTTCTTCTTCTTCTTCTATCCCGTGGTTGGGGCAACCGTTGGGGCACCACTGCATTGGAAAACCAGCTCTCGCCATCTATTTTTGTCCTCTGCTCTCCTCAGATTGTCACCCATCGTCTTTCCTGTCCACTCTGTAATGTTGTCCTCCCATCTCCTCTGCCTTCCTCTTTTTCTCTTTCCTTGTACGGTTCCTTGCAGGATTGTTTTGGCAAGTCCTGTGGAACTTGTGACATGCCCATACCAATTTTAGTTTTCGTCTCTTCACTGTGGTCAGTAGATCTTCATATTGTCCCACTGCGTTGGTGATTCTCTTTCGTACTTCAGCATTTGAAACGTGGTCTTTGTATGAGATGTTAAGGATTCTGCGGTAACATCTCATCTCTGTGGTCTGAATCTTTTTCTCTAATTCTGCTGTTAGTGTCCACGACTCGCAGGCGTATAAAAATATTGAGATGACCAGTGAGCGCATTAGTCTGATTTTTGAGCTGTGCGTGATGTTTCTGTCCCTCCAAATAGGCTTCAGTTTTGACAGCGCAGCTGTTGTTTGCGCGATTCTGGAGAGAATTTCTGGTCTTGAGCCATCATCTGAGACGATAGATCCGAGGTATTTGAAGCTGTTGACGGTCTCAAGTTTCTCGCCCCTGACTTCGATGTCCGCATTGATGCCATTGGTGTTATTGGTCATTAGCTTGGTTTATCTCTTCAACATCTTCCTAGAACCAATCACGACTGACACTCTGGAAGACCACAACTGAACAATCAGTATTGGAGGCAGGAAATTACTAACTTGCGTTTTGCCGATGACATCGATGGATTAGCAGGATAAGAACAGGAGCTCGCCACACTAGTGGAGCGGCTGGACAAACACATTGGAGATTGACAAATGCGTAATTCGGGTACAGAGCAAAAAGTGAAAAATTAAGAGATGTACTGAAGAAAAGCATGCAGACGTCGGGATATTTTAGTAATAGTGTAAAGACAACATTTTTTTTGTCCAAACAAAACCTATAGCATCAAAACTTTGGTCAATGTAAGTCTGCAGCAAAGAGAATTGAAACGCCAATTTATACAGACTGAATCAAATGGCTTCAGATTTTTTATATTTTTTCTGAAAAATTAACACAATATTCACTGGAACTAAAACTTTATCTAATGCATGACTTAACTTAAACGGACAGCTAAAATCATTATTTGAATAAGTTGGAAGTACAAAAGTTGTTGCTGTCTCAGTGGAAAAATACAATCTTACTTGAAACACAGTCAGACTTGAAAATGACCTTGATTTTTCTCGGTCAGGAAACTCGATCAAAATCAATTACATACTTAGAAAATTTTTTTTTTAGCCTAGAATTGGTTTCCATTTCTACATTATATAGATGTCTAGTTAAAGATTTTTTATGATAGTATACAAATAGGCTGTGAGTGTGGTGAAAGTTGGGAATCACCGTAAGACTAGATTTGGGCGTTTGCACCCTTCGACCCATAAATGATTAAAGCAAACACATTTTTTTTTATTTGCCATAAAAAAAGAGCAAATTTTAAATAACATTTTCTTTTTGGGTGACCTACTTCAAAATGAATGACTATCTCAAATGATCTCCGGGGCCCTTACCATAAAATCCGCAAAGTGATAGTACACAGTAGTGTGGTATACCGTATTGTCAGAATTATTGTGATTGTGGGAGTAGCGGAAGGACAAATATTTCTACTTCATTACTTCTATGTCACATTACTCAGACAGTGAATATGTCACTTGCCACAGGCACTGTACCAAATACTTTCAAACAAGCTATCGTCATCATCATTGCCTTTCTCACCCTGGATCAGGATATAGGCCACGAACAAACACTCTCCACCTTTCCCTATCCTGGGCTAGTCGCTTGATGTCACTCCATTTCTTCCCACTTTTCTGTACATCCATTTCCTGACTCTTCTCCAGGTTCCACGAGGTCTTCCCCTTGATCTTTTACCCTGTGGGTTCCAATCTAACACTTTTCTTGTTATGCAGCTGCTTGACTTCC
>NW_004798239.1:139462-142745 GCF_000002075.1 Aplysia californica | reverse complement strand
TACATGCTCTTAATGAGGTTCACCAACTTCTGTGGGATTCCGTGGTGTCTCAGTATCTTCCATAGTGTTGCTCGGTCTACACTGTCAAAAGCAAGCTATCGTAAAACCTTTATAAATTGAAAAAAGCCGGGCTTGATGAAAATGTAACTCATTCCTAGCAGGTCTGAACAACAAATATTTGAATCGTTTACAAGTCATTCAAAACAATGCTGCTAGATTGATAACAAGATCTTAAAAAAAAAACAACCCAGACCATGTGATGTCACATTTTTTACTTAAAATCTAGAATTCTAGATCTCTAGATCTAGATCTAGGTTCTAGAGATCTAGATCTAGATCTGGACTTTAGCTGAGTCCGTCTGTTCGGAATCGGATGCGAATTTCTCGTTCCAGGCCTTCCTATTCACTTGTTCTACTTGATCTAGATCTAGATATTAGGTGTGTCCCGCGCACTCATATGACCTTATAATTATATGCAGTTGCGAACACCGTAAAACACTTTACAATAACAAAACAAACAAAAACTCAACCAATAAAGCTATCCTCATATCGTTTTATCCAATGTGTTCGTTGTGTGATTTGTGTGTGAGTAACATGCTATGTATTAAATATATAGAGGCTATTCACACGTGTATATATGTGTGTGTGTGTGTGTCTCTCTCTCTCCCCCCCCCCCTCTCTCTCTGTGTCAATGTATTTTTGTGTGTGATTGTAAGTGTGGTGTGTGTAAAGATAGTATTAGTGGGTGGTTGGTGGGTGCTCTGGTGTGGTCTGCTCCTTCTCTCCTATTCAACATCTATCATCCTTATCTTTCTCTTCCTTCTTTTTGTGTTTGTTACTCTCTTGTAACAATAACACCTCTAATCTTCGGCATTTATATGAACTTATTGTGTTGGACGTACTAACTCTTACGAAAACAAAAGATAGTTTTATGTATGAAAAGGGCGCTCTGGCGGAAGCGTATGCGTGGTATCGAAGCTCGATCTACTTTTGCTTTCGTTACCACCCAGAAATTTGCCGGTAGCAATCTGATTAACGCAACACTTGTAACATACAGGTTGTGCATTACAAACGCTGTGTCACCATGAAAATAAATCATTGTCCTGGGACTATTGATTTTTTTAAAAAGAGTCGGGGGGAGGGGTGGGGTTGAAGACAACACCGGATGACAAAAACTGAACTTGGAAGCAAATTTGAGCATTTCGAATTTTGATTATTACTAGAGCTTCCTGCTACGGAAAAGCGTGCATTGGTGCAAGCCTTGTATGGAATTGGCATCCGTCATACTCATACCTAGTAAGCCGTGTCTTTTAACTAAAAGGTCCGCGTTTCATAGGATGGGTGATAGTACGTTTGTTTCATTGTCCTTTGTTTTAAGAGAGGTATGACCTCATCAAGTGCATACTTTTTAATTTTCTCTCTCTCTTCCTCTCTCTCTCTCCCCCCCTCTCTGTTTAATGAGTCTCGTTCTCTCTCTCTCGTCATAGAATTACATGTTTTGTAAACATCTATATTTTAGCTTTCTGTTCCAGATTCGCAGCTTTTCAGTGTCACTGCATTTTCCTCTCCCTTAGGAAAGATGATAGGGGGTAGATTGGGATCATTTGTGGGATTACATTCTGCACGCTCACAACACACAAAAAGTGGAGTGAAAAAGGAAAAAGGTCAAGGTCATGAAGGAAGCAAAGCAGTTACGGTGCACCTAGCTCAACCCCCCCCCCCCACAAAACAAAATACCCGGTTACCGTGTTCGTAGATAATGAGAGGAGCCAGGTTGCCAGTTACCGTGTACGTAGATATTGAGGCTACGCGCCCGGTTACCGTGTATGTGACATTGAGACTACACGCCCGGTTGCCGGTTACCGTGTACGTAGGTATTGAGGCTACGCACCCGGTTACCGTGTGTGTGACATTGAGACTACGCAGTGAAAAAGGAAAAATTAATGTCAATGCCATGAAGGGAGCACAGCAGACCGTACATGCACCTAGCTCAAGTGCCCTTCCGCACCCCCAACCCCCGAAACTAAGTACACGGTTACCGTGTATATGTAGATATTGAGGCTACGCGCACGGTTACCGTGTATGCGACTTTGAGACTACACGGTGAAAAAGGAAAAATTAATGTCAACGTCATGAAGGGAGCAAAGCAGTCACCATGAACCTAGCTCAAGCCCCCCCCCCCTCACCTCCCCCACGAAACTAAATACCCGGTTACCGTTCTCTTGGATAATGAGAGGCGCCCGGTTGCCGGTTACCGTGTACGTAGATATTGAGGTTACGCGCCCGGTTACCGTGTATGTGACATTGAGACTACACGCCCGGTTGCCGGTTACCGTGAACGTAGACCCTGAGGCTACGTGCCCGGTTACCATGTACGTAGACCCTGAGGCTACGTGCCAAGTTACCGAGTACGTAGACACTCCGTTCAGCAAAATTGTCCTGTAAATCACTCATTTGCCGTAATTTTGGTTGAACATGAAGGAATAACAACACTACAATGCGATAGCCTAGTGCCGTAGTTGTATTCTGAGACCAGGTGAAAATAAAATGGATATATTATATATATGTGAGAATACCGCCAGCCATGTGTGTGTGATGTTGTGTGTGAGTTGGTGTGTGTTTCTTTTTTCTTTTTAAATTCTTTTTTTGAAGTGAAGTACGGCTAGACTGAGAGTCTAGCTGTACTTAAGTACGGCTATACTGCCAGTCTAGCCGTACTTAGATCTAGGTTTGGACCTATCGACTCAAGCCTGTTAAGTACACAGGTCTCATTAGATCTAGATCTAGTAATTATTCAGGTTCAAATACATGCAAGTCAGTAAAGCACCTTTTGGTTTTGTCTGAAATACAAATACTTTAGGCATTGCAAACTAAAAATTTCATTTTTACAATTCAGCCATCAATATCAAGTACAGCTAGACTGACAGTCTAGCCGTCCTTAAGTATGGCAAGCCTGGCTGTCTACCCTTACTTAAGTACGGCTAGCCAAGAAGTCTAGCCGTACTTATCTTATGCCCTATTAACATTAGAAAACAGGAGGTTTAAAATACATGCACAGTCATTAAGGCACCTGATTTCGTCTCAAATACAAGGGAGTACGATGACGTAGGCTAACGTCACATCCGCTGGCATCGGCGGTCGACCTTTGCCTAGTAAAGTCAGCCTACAGATTTACGTCACCAAAGCCCCCCCCCCCCCCCCCCCCTCTCTCTCTCTGTCTGGCTCTCTCTCTCTCTCTCTCTCTCTCTCTTGGGTCGCCCGCGCTTGCTCTCTTTCTCGCTTGC
>NW_004798239.1:108999-137795 GCF_000002075.1 Aplysia californica | reverse complement strand
CCCATAAGAGCTTTTGTGGGTGGCATAATGAAGGACTTCCGAGTAACGAGCGACCACCCCAACAAACACAATAAAGAAGAGACCTAACCCTACACCTAAAAAGAACCTGCAACGGGCCTCATGTAAAAAGGCCAGCACAAGTCCAAAATTTAAAAATTAAAAAACCACACTCCAAAACAAACAAGGAGCATCCTACATCTAAATTGCTATAATTTAGTATAATATTAATCGGGTTTGATACAATAACACAATAGAATTGGAATATGAATCCTCCATATAGATCTAGATCTCTAGTAATCTAAATAAATCTAGATCTAGATCTTGTAGAACAAGTGAACAGGAATAGGCCTTGAACTAGAAATCCGCATCCGATTCCGAACAGAGGGACTCAGCTGAGTCTAGATCTAGATCTAGATCTAGTTTAGATTCTAAGTCTAAATAAATAAATAATTCAAGCACCTGATGAAATGCTTTTTACCAACATTAATATTACAGCACAACCTATGATTGGTTTTGACACAATAGAATTGGTATATGAATCCTCCATTGGGGTCTATAATGATCTATATAAATTATTAAATCTAGATCTAGATTCTAGTAGAACAAGTGAGTCGGACTTAATGAATCCACATGATCTGAACAACCAGTAAACAAACGAAATTCGAAATGGCCGCCCGAGCACGAAACTGAAAGTAGATAATTTAGGTCGTCGTCCTTTTTCGTATTCGCATTTCTACTCAGGTTCCGACAATTATGTCGGAAACGCCGACGTCGGCAGTCGGCGGTCGGCACGAAAACGAAAGTGCCGACAAAGCCGATGGGAGAAAAAGGGGGCGCTGGCAGTCGGCCAGGCCCCGCACTTCGCACATTGACTGATACAGGTGGGCCTAGCGACAGCATCGGCCGGCTCGCGTGTCGGGTCGCGATTGTCGGATTTCAGACGATTGTCGGCAAACATGCAGGTCTAGTGTTGGTTCTACACCAAAGTCAAAGTGTAGGCTAAGGCTAGCCTAGATCTAGATACGTCTCATTGAAAACACTGCAAGTTGGTACCATAGCTCTAGACTAGATGCTCGTCCAATGAAATTAGTTGAGAACAAATTGACCCATTGGACACACATATGTAGTTATATAACGCTAAAGATAGTGAACTGTTTTCAGACTTGACATAGCTTCACTCGGTGGCAATTGACGCTACCTTTTTAATTTAAAAAATGGTCAGTCTAGCCATCATATTATAAACGAAGTGGCTAGCCGTTTAAGTACGGCTAGACTGAGAGTCTAGCCGTACTTAAGTACGGCTAGACTGCCAGTCTAGCCGTACTTAGATCTAGGTTTGGCCCAATCGACTAAAACCTGTTAAGTACACAGGTCTCATTAGATCTAGATCTAGTAATTATTCAGGTTCAAATACATGAAAGTCAGTAAGGCACCTTTTGGTTTTGTCTGAAATACAAATACTTTTGGCATTGCAAACTAAAAATTTCATTTACAATTCAGCCATCAATATTAAGTACGGCTAGCCTGACAGTCTAGCCGTCCTTAAGTACGGCTAGCCTGGCTGTCTACCCGTACTTAAGTACGGCTAAACTAGACTGCCAGTCTAGCCGTACTTATCTTAGGCCCTATTAACATTAGAAAACAGGAGGTTTAAAATACATACACTGTCATTAAGGCACCTGGTTTCGTCTCAAATACAAATGCTTTAGGTACTGCACACTAAAAATGTATATTTACAATTCAGTAGGCCTATTTTTTGTAAATGGTCAGTCTAGCCATCATATTAAGAATAAGTACGGCTAGACTGCGAGTCTAGCCGTACTTAAGTACGGCTAGACTGCGAGTCTAGCCGTCATTAAGTACGGCTAGCCTCTTCCTATTACTATTCCTATTATAAAAATAAGTACGGCTGGTTGGCTAGCCGTACTAGACTGCCAGTCTAGCCGCCATTAAGTATGGCTAGCCTCTTCCTTCTTTTTTTGCCACATACTCTGTCGCAATTAATGCCGCCCTAGAATCCAAGATTCTAATTGCTAATTGTTACAGAGTCATTCTGTCGCAATTAACGGCGTGTCAGTTGTCACAGCCAGCATCACACTGTCGAAATTTTACCGTTACGAAATGACCCGTTACCAAATAGATAAGATCTAGAATATGCATGGAGATTCTATACTTTTGTACTCTGAAGAAAAGCCATCTACTTTTTACCTTCAATATCATCTTCAGCAAGAACATCATACTTCGTCGTTTCATCTTCCTCATCGCTATCCAGCGAATGCTTTTCCTTAAATCTTGTATTCTTGTCTGTCTCCTCGACAAGAGGATCATTGTCGTCGAAGGCCACCTTTTTCGACATAGATCTGGATTAGTTTTAAAAGTAAGCCTATTCAAAGAAGGGCCCAAAGATGTACCCAAAAAGTCAGTGTGTCGATTTTTGTAGCGTTGACTTTCGAAAATCCTGTAGATTCTAATGATCACACTCCGAAATCCAAATTAAAATGACAACAACGTTGGTGGTGGATTCGCTCTCAATTGGCAAAGGATCGATGCTATTTGCAATAATATTGTATTAAAGTTTCATCATAACCCTGAGATAGAACGTGATTTGAGTGTTTAGCAATTTTTAAATTTTACACCAAAATATCAAGATTTTTTTCAAAAGCTAGATCTAGATCTAGGTCTAGATCCCCCTGTGTGACTCAATTATTTCGCGTTGCCGTTTCCAGTCACGATTATTATTTCAACACCATACGATACCACCACTGTCAAATACTCCATGAGAGTGGCTTCCCTTTGAAAACTGGAACTCTTTATAAATAAAAGATAGGGAAATTGTTAACTTTATCATCGATACTGAAAACTAAATATCGAATATGGTAATAAAAGACTAAAGCTGGTATTCCACATGCCCGAAAAACCGATGCGAACTTCGGGTGCGAATTTCGCGTACGAAATTCGGGTGCGATGAAAAAAGAGCCCTCGATCTTCCATATACCCGAAATTCAGTGCGGCACAGACAGCAATCTTAAGTTATGATTTTATGTATGTTAGAAGTTCTATTCAAGTGCATTTAAGGAAGGGGGTATAACGAAATGCTATTTTTATTATTACATGATTTAAACGATTAAATGACAGCATATAGAAGATGGATTACATATATAGACTCCCGAAAGTTTCCCACAAACTTTAAAAAAGTATGTGGTTGCCATGGAAATGGCAGCCACCTTGAAAATAAACACCTCTTTTCAGTCCTAGTTTTAACGCTTCTCTCTCGAACCAAGGAAATCAATATTTCGACGTTTTTCCCCTTACATAGTGCTCCAGGCGGCTACGTTCAAGGAAGTAGATTTGGCCGGAAATGAGCCCCGCCCACTTCACAAAGAATTTGGGTGCAGAAGAAAAAAAGTTCCCTTCCTCGTGCGAAACAAAATCTTCGCATGCGAATTTCGGACTCGGCCATGCGAAATTCCGGTACATATATATGGATTTACACATTGACTAAAAGGTTGGAGCAAAAGAAATAGTTCGCTCATGAAATTCGCATCGATTATTCGGGTATTGGAATATGTCAGCTTAAGTAAACATCTGTTTACAAAACTCGAAGATGACCCTATTGATCGTAATTTTCAAATCAAAACAAAATCCTAATCCTTTAATTAAAGCCGTATATGATCTTTGATCAAAGTTATGAGGTAGGGGGTAGGAGGCCAGGGTTTAAGTTTCTCCACTTGCAGTGTTCTGTTTGATTGCCGCCTACAACAAAGTCTAGCTTATTATGTGAAGTGGAGGGCCGTACACATAGTCTCGATATGCTAAGCGTACAGGGGGGCTGTACGCATAGCCGTGAGACCTGGGATTGCTCAAGACTTATTTGTTTAATTCTTAGTTAGAGCGTATTAGATCTAGTAAGTTGTGTTGCTGAAATTATATTTTGTTTTTGCTGCTGCCCTTACGTGTACGCCTATCTATATAATTGATGTATGGTTGTGAAAGTTTTTCTTTAGGAAGAGGCTAGCCGTATATACTTGATGACGGCTAGACTGCTAGGCTAGCCGTACTTATTTCTAATATGATGGCTAGACTTACCCCCCACCCAAAAAAAAAAAGCCAACTGAATTGTAAATAAATTATTTTTAGTTTGCAGTACCTAAAGTATTTGTATTTGAGACGAAACCAGGTGCCTTAATGACAGTGCATGTATTTCAAACCTGAATAATTATTAATGAGACCTGTTTTCTGAGATAAGTACGGCTGGACAATCAGGCTAGCCGTTTACGTATTATTGATGGCTGAATTGTAAATGAAATTTTAAGTTTGCAATGCCTAATAAAGTATTTATATTTCAGACAAAAACAAAAGGTGCCTTACTGACTTGCATGAATTTTAAACCTGAATAATTACTGGATCTAGATCTAATGTGACCTGTGTACTCAACAGGTTTGAGTCTTTATAGGGCCAATACCACACTAAGTGTAGAATTTTGGGGGCCAACCTTGATATCTAAGTACGGCTAGACCCTCAGGCTAACTGTACTTAAGTACGGCTAGCCACTTCGTTTTCTTTATGTGGCTGAACCGGTTTTTCTTGTTACAGTGAAATATTCTATCTTGAATGAATCGCTCTGCGTGATCGTGTAATTGGTGTAATTTCAAAGCACATATACACTCATATATGAGACAGAGCGCTATATAAATGCAATCTGTTTTTGTTATCATTATTATTATATTATTCACAACCATAATGAAGAAACATGTCTGAAATCTATGACTATGCTGTTCTTAAATTTGTACAAAAATACTGCTGGTTAGGTTTTGAAAACAATCTGTTAGTAATAAATCGGAAGATTAAAATAAAACTCGAGTACCCGAGTTATGTCAAATGCTCGAGCTTAGCATCGCAAGAAAAGAATGCTCGATTATGCAAGTATCTAGCGGTGAGAGAACAGGACAAAAAAAATCACAAAACTACGATCTTTGGTTTCGGTTTGTGGAACTGGTGGATCAGTTCTTCCCGTTGTCACTTTCCACAATTCACTCACATACGGCACTGTGAGTGTGAGTATTTCCGTTTTCCTAATTTTACGAGTGACATTCTTTCGAGTCCTCCTTCTAGGTCTATCCGTTTCTGATAGGAGAGAGCACGTCATCTCGAAAGTCCGTTCCATCACATCTTTTGTCGACAAGAAGTTGAGGTAAGATTTCTAGATTGTAAACTTTGATTTTGAAAGTGGATTCTTCTATTCTAGTATTCTAGATCTAGATCTAGATCTAGATCTAGATCTATATCTAGAAGCTAGATGTCGGGACTAGACTAGAGAAAAGAAAAGTGCTCATATTCATATAATTATAATAATGGAATACGATTGTGACTAGATTCTAGATATCTAGATTTAAATCTAGATCTAGGCCTATAACTTTGACGTTTTAGTTTGGTTTGGTGTGTCAGGAGCCAACTTAAAAAGAACATGAAAAAGACAAGTTGGCCCAGAGTTTTGTGAGCTTTCTTCAGCAAAGGAAAATGCGGTAGGCTCGGTCCGTACCTACTTTGAAAGAGTATTGAGTTTGAGAGGCCTACTTTTAATTTTAATGATTAAAATTATTAGGATGGATAATTGAGTGGGGACCCCATGAGAAATTCAAGAGTTACAGTAACCCCCTTTACTTTTACTTCCTGGCGAATGTATCTTTTGACAGTAGAGCTTACGTCTTGACATGTGACATCTTACCCTCTGAGACTGGGCCCTCCCAACATAGTATAGATAGTCCATGCTAGCACCCTACCCTCCCCCCCCCCCAAAAAAAAAAGAAAGAAAAAGAAAAGAAAAGGGAAATAATAAAATAAATACATTAATTAATATTATTAATGGAAAAGTGATAAATAAATAAAACACAGAAAAAAGGCCAGCTCTATTCGGATTCGGCTGGGTTTAGGGTTCAATCTAAATTTGTATTGGTCGCTCGTTACAACATGTAAGTCTTTCTGTTTTATATAATGATTTTCTTAGGTTGATTTGTTCTGAAGAAAGCAGGGACTGCCTTTCTTGTGTTTTACCTTGGCTGTAACTGTTCGCCTTTTGTTTTCTTTTATTGCTAATCCCATGGAATTAACTGGTCTGTGTACATTTTATCCAATATCACAGCCCTTTTGTTACCACGACACAGCAAATGTGGATGAACTTGAGCTGTTACGCATGGGAGCCGTGAAGTATGAAGACAGAATGTTGCCTGTCACTGACCTGATAACATTTGAAGGGTCATTGCTATTCCAAAGAATTCAGCTCCTCTGGAAAATGTTTTAATGTTCTGTGTGGCAGAGGAAGACAAATAAACCAGCCCAGAAATGAGTCTTGATCAGCCAAGCAGCAGCCATTCTGTGCTGATGAACCTTATCTTCCTCTCTTCTTAAAAATAAATTTCAATCTGTTTCTGCTTAATTGCTATACAGTGTTGTGCGTTGATTTTCCAAAGCTAGCAGTGCTTCCTTTGTTACTGTGTCTGGTGGAATTCAGTTGGTGCTGGTGGTTCAGACAATATATATGAGAATGAATAGAGGCAGTGGAAGTCTTGTTGATGCGCCAAATGAATTTGATACAGGCTTTGAACAAAGGAGCCAGCCATCAGAAATATACGGACCTTCGCATCACACTGGATTTTACCAACAACAACACTCGTTTCTGTCTCAGCAACATCAAGGTGCCAGTGTGCAAACTGTTCCTGATGCACACCAGGTTGCTCAGATCAACACTGCGACTTTCAGGCCTACAAATTTTATGACATCAGAAGATATAGTTAGAAATCATCCAGCAAAGGTAATACCTGCAAAAATCAAAAGGCCAGGGCAAATTATTAGGACAAGCCAAAGAAGTCCGGGTACCAGTTCTTATAACGTAAATAATGATAGGGCTTTGAACACTGCCAGTTTCTCTGCTGGCCCTCAGGCAGCCTCTCTAGGAAGGGGTTCAAGAAGACCAGAAATGAAAGGACAAAACTCACAACCTGATACTCAGCCCCTTCCTCAACAAGGTGCTGTTTTCAGACTTCCTGGAGTAATCTGCTACATTTGTGGTCGCAACTACGGCACTGCATCCATTGGAATCCACGAGAAGCAGTGTCTGGAGAAGTGGAGGGAGGAGAATAGAAGACTACCGAAGGGAATGCGACGTCCAGAACCTGTGAAACCTCAAGTACTCCTGGAACTGAAAGAAGGAGTAAAAGGCTCGGCAGGTGGCAAGTACAACCTGGATGCCCTCAACGATGCTGCCTTTCAATCGGCTCAGGAACAGTACGTCAGATGTGAAAAATGTGGCCGGACTTTTCTGCCGGATCGACTCCAGGTGCACATGAAGAGCTGTCGGGGATTTTCTAAGAAGAAAACCTAATGGAGCCAATTTTCCTTGAAAATACTATGCATTGTAGTGACCATGCTTTGTTTATATTCAGTAATCACTGTGATTACCTTGATCATTTGCCTTAGGACATTTTCAGCAACAGCAATTTTGATCTAGATATGTGAATAAGAATTTAGGCAACGCTCTTCTTCAAGGATGAAAGTTGAGTCCTTTCCTTTCAAAGTTTAATAAAAAGAACTCTGAGTTTTCTTACTTTTGTGGGTATTCATATGATGTCAATTTCCAAGCTCTGTTGTACTGCATTTGTCTTGCTCACATATTCCTGAATCTGTGATCCTTCTGCACTTCATATAAGCTAATTTTTTTCTCCAATAAATCTTGTAATTCTTGCTATTTCTAAGTATTTAAAATCTGTGCAAGTGTCTCTGTTTGTTTTTGTCTTTTTTATTTTCACCTTCTTTTGTTTGCGTTTTTGGAGTGTTGGTGGTAGATAATTGGTTATTGTGGTGATATAATAATATATGTGTTTTTCTTTACTTTAAATTAACCACTTTTTCATGGTTACTGTTTGCCAAACTGTTTTGGTTTTTTTCTGATTTCAGGGTTTTGAATGTTTTCTTTAAGTTTTATAAGAATGTGTATTTGTCTCGTGGAGTTTTTCTTTACATTATTTTTCCTAGTGGCTTTTCTTACATTTTACATGCCCTTTTGTTGCCCCCTTACTAAGTCATTCTTTCTATTTTACCTCCTTTTATACAATAGATATTCCAGTGTTTTGAACTCACGCTGAGTTATGTTTTTGAAGTTTCTATGAAAATGTTAACATTTTTTTAGTCTCTTACCTTTTGCCTTTCGTGTCACAATTTTGATTCTGAATGTCATTTATTATATTTTGTTGTTTTATTTGCTAATGTTGTGATAAATTGAACCTGTAGAAAAGTGTTCTTGGATTATTCTAAGATGCAATGTATATATATTTTATTTTAATCTCTGCTACAAATTCTAAAAGGGAACCTCTATACCGTCTCCTCAGTTGTGTCTGGTAACAAAATGTTATCTTTTGATTTTGGCTTTTTTGAGGAAGAATTCTATACATTTTTTGCCTATTTGTTTCCTTTATGTTGTGGAAGCCTGAATGGATTTATTACCGTTTTTGTCTTATGAAGTTTTTATTACGTTTAGTTTATTTTTTGTCTGTTCATTAAAAAAATTTTTGTTTGTATTAAATTTATGCCGTCAAGAGTCTCATATCTCTTACTGTGGGTGGATGGCGGGTGCTCTTGTGTGGTTTGCTTCTTTTTTCCTGTCAAACATCTATCGTCTTTATCTCCCCTCCACCCCCCCGGGGCCGTGCCACTGACTGAAGTGTCTTTAGACCATTCCCAAAGGGGGAACATTTTTTGTTTTAATGCACAGTAGAAGTGTAAATGGGCTTATCTAACAATGTCATGCTCATAACTGTGCCTGATCTACAACAGGGAACTGCTGCTTTTTCTTTCCTAATCCTTACTATCGTCATTTTCCTCTACTTCTTTTGTATGTTTGTCACACTCTCGTGACCCGCTATTTCTGGGATGCCTTGATAGTCGAAGCAAACTTTGTGCTGTAGAAGCCAGAGAGATGAAAAGAGTAAGTCTGATTCTCTGTAAGGACTTCTCTGTTGACATCCGCCCCTTGGCGCTCATATGACCTTATGCAGTTGCGGGCACCATAAACCTCTACTAAAACAATATCTCCCCTCCTTCTTTTTTATGTTTGTTAATCTCTTGTAGCACCTCTAATCTTCGGCTCTTATATGACCTTATTGTGTTGCAAGTGCTATAAAACACTTACGAAAACTAATTATATTTCTTACTCCTTTAGAATAAGTTTCATCTCCTCAAGTCTTCTTTAACAGATGTCTGAAGGGCTGGTGGGTTGATCTGCTCTTTCTCCAGTTATTGAAGCTGATAATAATACTGTTCCTAATATTTTGCTGACAGGCGTAATTTAGTAACCTTATCATGTCGACTTGCCTTATTCTACTACTCAAACCAACCCAAAATGCTTTGCTCCTCTTGTGAGACACTGCTCTTCTTCTTTGTCATTGTTGCTGTCATTGCTCATAATGTTTACATAAATATTTCATGAGAAAATCCCCACAAACGGATTCAGGGATAGTCAACTGTCCTAACGATTTGAATATGGGGCGTAAATTCCTTTGTGAATTAATTGAGGCTTGTATGATAATAATATCGGTTTTGTATGGATGTAATCTTTTCTTAAACTATTTCTGGTGAAATGATGTGGCAGTTGTGGTGACCTGCTACTAACCATACTTCAGCGTCATAGGTTTTTTCACAGCACATTGCTCTGTTACCTTTTACAAAGAAAATCACTACAGTTACTTATTGTCTTATGACAGCAACAATATGATTGTTATTATCTCGATGAGGCCGAGTAATTGGACAAAAATACTCTGCAATAGAAATTTAAGAAGGACACCACGTCTGTCCTAACTGTTGAATTATATGTTATTTCATCAGAACAGAGTGTTCACGTGTGGGAACCATGGGTCCGAAGAAGATGCAGTATATCCCAGGTCTGACCCAGAGGCCAGATGATAGTGAATTTCCTGTACCGGAACCAGAAGAGGTCAGTTTTAGAAGGGCAATTCATACAATGTGTGGGTTGTTGGAAGGCGGTACTGGTAGATCCCTCTTCTTTACTTTTCCTCAGCCGTTTCTGTCTGTTTGTCTGACTTTTTACCTGCACTAAATAACCATTATTGTTTTGATGTGCTTCTCTTTACACAAACAAAACAAACATTAATTTAATGGTCATATCTTTTACCTTTTATTTCACTGCCTTGTGTTGTGTGTCTTTCTTTGCCGCCCCCCCCCCACACACACACACTCACACCCCCACACACACATGTACTCAAATGATTTGTAAACATCGCTTTGTAAAATTATGGTCTTTTCTTTCTCTTTTTGGGTGGTTGGCTGGTGCTCTGGTGTGTTTTACTCCTTTTTTTCCTTTCAAACATCTATCGTCCTTATCTCTCCTCCTTCTTTTCCTTGTTTGTTACCCTCTTGTTAAACCTCTAATCTTCGTCATTTATCTGACCTTATTGTGTTGCAAATGCCATCCGTAGAACTCTTAATACAACTGACAAAATCTTTTCGTTATTCCCTCCCCCCCCCCCAATCCTTGGAGCAGACGGAGGATGACATTCTCATACGTGAGTTTCTGAAGGGCAAGAAGAACCCGACCATGTGTCTTCATGAGTACTGCTCTCGGAACCGCATGCAGCTGGATTTTCGCGAGGAGGCGGCAGAGCACAGACCCGGCTACATCGGCAGGTAGTATCTCCCTGTCATTATCATCATTGCCTTTTTCACCTTGGCTCAGGGTAGGGGCCACGAACAAACAATTTCCACCTTTCCCTATCCTGGGCTAGCCTCTTGATGTTATTCCATGTCTTTCCACTGTTCTGTTATATTCTCTTTTCCTTCCCTAATTAGGCTGTTTCAGTCTTCTTTCTGTAGTTTAACGCTTTATCTCCGAGGGGGATAAACTTACTATGTCAGCGTACTCTTTTGGTTCGAAACCTAAAAGTGACAATTATGTTATTACATTGGTCATTAAGTCAAAGCAAGTAAACCTATTTTTAAAGTTCTTCATCTAATGAAAGAACTCCCTGTGAAAGAGATCTGTTTTGGGCAATTGCCAAAAACTTATTTGACATCAAAGTCACAGTAAAGGAATGTGCCCGAGCCACTGCCAGCGTCTCACCGGCACAGTGGTTCCGACTTCGAGCTGATGTGTCAATCCATGGTCTATTGTTGATATGAAACTCTTTTTCCTTTGTTTTCTGCTTTTTAATCTATTGTCCTTATCTTCCCTCCTCTTTTTTATGTTCATTACTCTCTTGTAACACCTCTATTCTTTGGCACTTGTGTGACCTTATAATTGTGTTGTAAGTAAGTAAATCTCTTATTATTTTAAAACCAAAAACTTTTTAAAGAGAACCTGTCACCTTAATGCTTGGAAAACTTTTCAATCTGACCAATGACAGGAACTCTAGTTGAACGTTTTTGTTGAAAATAGATGTTGATTTTAATTTTGTTTCACAGAATAAATATGGTTTCTAGTCTCTCTTAACATCACATTCAGTGTTCAAGGCACGGGCTTGACGCAAATTTTGAGAGCCCTCTGGGTATGGAAAGAGTTAATATGTACTCTATAGATCCTCCATTGGGCAGCCACAATTGTTTTATCTCTCAAATATGCATACTGAAAAGTTCAGGCTATTGGGCGCCCCTGTAGATAAGCCGACCCCTAATATGTGAAAAAAATCTTAACTTTTTTCACAAATAACCTGCACTGGTTTTTAAACCGCAGCAGATTATACAACACAGATATATAGGTCACATTTATTTAATGAAATCGTCCTGTACGCTGAATCTGCTGATATCGTTTTCTTCAGTGTTGGGAGTTGAACAGATTGAGTAGAGTTGAGGAAAACATGTCAGCCTTTTCCTGTATTTAAGGTGTATGCTAAGAATAGACAAGGAAGTGATCCTCCAGCGATTGGGGAAAACCCACAAATAATCCACCTCGTTGTTTTAGCAGCAGGGTTTAAGGCTGAGTAAAAAGGTCGTTGCTTATGGCCGTAACTTTACGGTAAATTGGTCAATTCGACATATAATGTTTTCCAGCCTGTCCTTTCCCTATGTAATGATCGTATTCTATGACTATTACTCTGCGTTTCAGATGTGATGAGTGAGATTATTACTCTCTGCCTACAACCGGTCAGATTCAAAGCTCTAGCCAGATGTTTGTGATGTCATCATGATTAAAATACTAAGGTGTTTAGTTATGTAAATTTCCAACATTTTACCTCCGCAGGTTTGGAATTCGTGTGATCATCGACGGGCAGAGTTATCTCCAGGGAGTGGGCCAAAACAAGAAAGAGGCCAGAAACGAGGCCAGCAGGCTGGCGTTCCGGGCTCTGGTTGGTTTGGATGACTTTGTTCCAGGTTGGTTTCCTGGCAGTGTGTTATAAGGATTGTCTGGTGCTCCTGGTCCTTAGTAAGATCTGAAGTTGCTGAATTTGAGGAGAGAGGCATCAGATACAAAGAACATGGACTTTTTCTTTTTTTAGACTGCTTTTTTTTTGTAAGTATTTTACGGTGCTCGCAACTGCATAAGGTCATATGAGCGCAGGCTTCACTGAAGCCTTGGCTTTTGTTATATCTAGTGGATGGTAACGTCCTCTTTTTAAAAAACCCAACAAAAACAAACCAAAAAAATACAGACTTAAGCTGAGCGCGTACCCCCCCCGCCTGGTCAAGCCTTACACAACCTCTCTTTCTTTGCAACAAGATATTTCTAGGCGAAGATTGGCTTGATCAGCCATCTCGGCGCACACCCCACACCTCAGTAATGTGAAGTCAAGGTCATCTTCATCTGCGAAGGACAAACATCGTGGGGATTATTGTATTTTTTTCCCAAGCTTGCCTCTGTTTCTTTTTACTATTTTTCATTGATTTAGTTTTGACTGAATATAGAACTGTTTTGGAATAATAATGGCAATAGATCAAAGTCTGTAGAGCATGTCAATGCTGATAACCAGGCTGTATGTGCTGAACTATTTATGGTGTACAATTTATGTGTGCTTAGATTATTGTAATATTTGTTTCAGAGCTCCATGTACTACCACATTTCTTAATAAATAAAAATGCTGTCGCATGATGTGTGGTATAACACAGTTCTATGTGGATTTTACTAAAAAATGTTGATGAAAGGTGCCAAAACTGTAAATTTTGCAATTTCCAAGGATTCTCAAGCTTTGAAAGTCACCAAACTCTCCTGTCCATTTTCTTGCTAATTTTACATATGACCCTCGTTGGCCCCCCAGCGCCCTTAATAACCAATATTTTGACTTCTGTTTAAGATAGATGGATTGGTTTTTTTTCATCAAGAGCAGGACAAATGAACCAGCTTTAAGCCAAGAATGATGCCAAGAACACCCTATACCTAATAATTGTCAAGTACCTGATTCCCCTTACTCATAGCTTGACCACATAAAATTTAATAGTTTGTTGTGCTTTTTTGAATAGTTTTCTAGTTCCTTATCACATATTATTGCTTCTGACCCAAGAACTAATGAAACAAACAGAAGCAATCAGTTTGTATTAGCCTTTTGTGCTCTTAAATTTTCAAAAAATATAATCTATCTTTACTCAGATTTGTACTGTTGAGGCAATTTTCTTAGCCTTGGACATTAGTGTCATCCTCATTGTTGCCTTTCTCACCCTGGATCAGGATATAGGCCACGAACAAACACTTTCCACCTTTCCCTGAACTGGGCTAGTCGCTTGATGTCACTCCATGTCTTCCCACTTTTCTGTACATCCAATTCTGTGACTCTTCTCCAGGTTCCATACGATCTTCTCCTTGATCTTTTACCCTGTGGGTTCCAATTTAACACTTTCCTTGTTATACAGCTGCTTGACATCCTGAAAGTGTGTCAAATCCATCGTGCACGCTTTCTTCCCACCTCATCTCTGACTGTGCTCTGTCTCCTTCTTTTTAATACTTCCTCGTTGGTGATCCTGTCTGTCCATCTGATCATCAGTAACTTCCTTAGACACTTGTTCAAGAAAACCTGGATCCTCTTTATGCAAGTCTGACATGTGTTCCATGTCTCACATCCATACAAGACTGACTTCACATTTGAGTTGAAAATCCTCAGCTTTGTTCGTAGTGAGATATCCCTGGTCCTCCAAATCCTATTCAAAGAAATAAATGCAGTCTGTGCCTTTCCGATGCAGGACTTTGTTTCAGCACCTGTTCCTCCCTCGCTGTCAGTTATATTCTCAAGATAGCAGAAAGATTTGACGTCTTCTCGTGCATTTCCCTCTATTGTGACCTGCTCCTTTTGTAGTGGATCTATCCTTAAGGGACATTAGTGTAGTATTCTCTAAAATCTCTCTATCTTAACTTTTATGGAGGTGTGAACTGTGCAAGCTTTTACATGAGTGTTTGTTTTGTGATCTTTCCAGTGGAAGAAAAGTCAGAGGAGTCTGAGGACAGATTCTTGGAAGTTCGCAGGTTACGAGACCTGTGTAAGGAAAGAGATCTAATATATAACTCCTCAGTTGATGTGGATCCAGACGGGTGCGTTGTGGTTGTGATTATTGTGGTGGTGGTTGTTGTTGTTATTGTTGTTGTTGTTGTTGTTGCTGTTGTTGCTGTTGTTGCTTTCCCAGCAGCACTCTGGCTACTTTCCTTCAGACAGTTGCCATCTTTTTAACAATAGAACCCAACTCTATCCTCATGGGTTTGATGAGGGTTTCTTTGTGGGGGGAGGTGGGGATGCTATAAAATAAACCTACTGCCCTCCAAAAGGAGGTGCATTTCACCCTGTTGGGAAATGTCTCCTAAGTGCACATGTGTGATATTGGTGTATCATTTGTCTCTCTCCATAATAACCCCAAAGCGCTCTGGTACTTTTGACACGTGTTTTGAATTGTCATGTAAGCTGTGATCTGTAAAATGGGACGGGGGTGGGGGATTTGCTCTATCATTTTGTACTACATAATGACTTGATATAAGAGGTAATGAATGGCATTTTGTCTTTTGTATGATTTTCAACTATTGAAAGATTGTGAAGCTCACAACAGAATCATGGAAATAGAGTCAAAGAATGTGTTTGAATGATATCAACCTGTCTAATAAGAAGTGTGAGCACAGAGTAAAAATCATACAGCAAACTGATTATAAAACACTTTTTCTTTTTTGCTCAAAGTAAAAAGAAACAAACTATACTTTCTTCCTCCCAGCTTGCACCGCTGCGTGGTCGCTGTTGCGGGCCAGGACCAGGTGGTTGAGAAGGGGCCGGATAAAGACCGGGTCATTTTGGCCGCTCACTCACAGGCTATTGTGATGTTGGGAGAGGCAGCCACGGTAGGCGAGCGTCTCGCGTGATCTTCTTGACTTTTTCCTCTATGGTTACTCTCTAAGGGGGCTTGAGGGACGGGGGTGGGGGTTGAGGGGAGATAAGAGAGGTATAGTGTCTTCCTAGCACAGTTGCAATGGTGACCCGTAGGTGGAGGTCTACTCATAGGCCAGAAGTTCTCTGATTTGTGTTTGTATGTGTGTGTGAGGGGAGGGGGTATGATAACCTGACAACCTCTGTGTGTGTGTGTGTTTATCCGTGGATGTCCCTGTGTGTATGTGTGTGTGTGTGTGTGATGTGGGTGGGGGTGGGGATGGATGTGACAACCTCTTTGATGCATGTGTATGTGGGTTGGGGTCTTAGTTGACATTCTCTCTGGTATGTGTGGGGGTGGCTTATGTGACAACCTCTGTGTATGTGTGTGTGTGAGGAGTGGAGGAGGGGTGGGTTATGTAGCGATAACCTCTCTTGATGTGTGTGTGTGTGGGAGAAGGGGGAGGGCTGTTGTGATATTCTCTATGGTGTGTGCGAGGACCTCTTATGCCACAATCCCTTGGGGGGGGCTTTGATTCTAGAAAATGTGAATTGCAGTGAGTGAAAGATTCTTGACTTTATTTCACTATCTTGTGTCTCCTCATGTTATGTGTTCAAGCCATCAATATTCAATGTATGGTGTTTTTCTTTTTTCTTGAGACCAGTCTCATGGGTGTTTGTAGGGAACCACTGGTAGGCTGTACTTTTATTTGTTAATCTTTTATATTTCTGTCTAGCTGTCTTACTTTTTCCCTTCATGGGTGGTTGGCGGGTGCTCTGGTATGTTTTGCTCCTTCTTTACTATCAAACATCTGTCATTCTTACCTCTTCTCCCCCTTTTTTAGTGTTTGTTACTCTCTTCTAACACTCTCTAACCTTCGGCACTCATATGAACTTATTGTTATGCAAATGCAGTAAAACTCTTACTAAAACTTCAATGTCCACAGGCTCATGTAGACACACTGTATGCCGAGGGGGCATTCCCTGCCTTGGAAATGCCAGTACTTGCCCCTAACCCCGAGATTGCACAGAAAAGACAGGACATTGTCTATGAGACGTTTGAATTGCGACTGCAGCTTTTGCCGCCATACTTCTCCCAAATGGAGCACAAAATTGCGGCCTTCTTCTTGTGCAGCAGTGAGTCCTTGAACTTTGTATGCATTTATATTATTTATAGATGCTTCAAAATGAGTTGCTTTTGTTTTCAGCTGTTTTGAGGTACAACCAGGCTCGGATAACACGAACAAGAAAAACTCGGAATCAGGGATAGCTCGTATGATTTGCTATGCCCCCTCTGATATCTCTTTAATTGTTATTTCAATTTTCTGAAATTATGGATGTGTCGAGCACATTTGTCAATCGCCAAAGTGTTTGAGTTGCCTGTGCCTAACTATGGGGCATAAATTTATATTCTAAAAAACTGTGTTTATAACTCCCGAATTTCAAGTAACTATAACTTGGGCACTAAGTAATGATCCTCGATTATTATATTTTTACACAGATATTTTTACAAAAGGCATTTCATACTTGAAAATTACATCCCGACTGCTATAGACGCTACAGTACATAAAACCCTCTAAATCTGGTTCGCAAAACATGTTTACACAAATTAGTTATAATATGTAAACTTATTAATAATAGTGGATAAATAATCTGATGCTTATGTCAGTGGTGAAGTGAAGGTTGAATAAATGTTATTCAGAAGGTGTTGTAGCTATGATGTTTGTTGAGGTAGTTTAATTACCTGGCTATTTAAGTTCTTCTTTTGGCTTTGATATCTCGATTATCTCAGAGAAATAGATAAAACTGTAACTCAGATTTATATTTCTTGTTAACTTACAAGCATACTCATTTCTCACTTTGATTGTGTTTACAATGCACAGGCTTTGAAATAAGCAGAGATACTCAGCTGTCGAGAAGCTATTTAATCATGTATGACCTTCATTTTGGCTTGCTGCACAGTAATAAGTATTTACAGCTGGGCATGGAATACTCAAACACGCCTGGTATTACCAAATGCGTCTATTCCATCCATAATTTGTGTTAACTTAACGAAAAATAGAAGAGTTCAGTCGGGAATGATAAAATATACGAGCTATCTGGGATTTTGAGTTTTCTGTGTTCACATTATCTGTGCCTAATTGTAATTTGGGATTTGTTATGACTTCAAATGATTACAGAGACCCCCCCACCTCCTACCCACGCCCTCTTTTATGTACCAAAAAGTTTTCTTTGTGTGAAGTTGGCCATTTTTGTTGTTGTTTTTTCCCTTCGTTCCTAGGCCAGGGTGGAGTGGGAGAATTGGTGGCTCTGGGTACAGGGAGCTGTTCTATTGCTGCAGAGCACGTGACCGTCGATGGCCGCAGTCTTCTTGATTCCACTTGTCTCACTGTGGCCAGACGATCCCTCTTGAGGTAACTGGCAAAAGATGCACTAAATCTTTTCTTGTAGATAGCGGTGCGGTCGAATGCTCGTCACCTTAAAGCCACTGAGATACTTGCAGCACTCTTGAAAAACGTATAGAGCGTGCTTTAGAGCATGGATATGCACTATATAAATGGAAGTTTTAATATTATATGTTTGTGTGCATGGAGGAAGGCTCCAGTTGTTGGCAAAGCTGTTTTTGAAAAACGGGGAAAAGGCTAAAAAAAGTCATACCTGGTCAAAAATTTAGTTCCATCACAAAACACAATTTAACCATTTCTTAATCTGGATCGCTAGCAACAACTACCATTTCTTAATAACACATTGAAAGGATTTTATGTTTTAGGTCTAAATATATTTTTATTCATTATATTTTTTCAAATGTACTTCACCAAAGGTTAAAAATATGCTAAAATGGAGTCAACAGACTGAGGTTTTCTCCAAATTTTGTTTTTTCACCCTTTGTTGCTATATGTGAAATTTCTTTAAAACTAATCAAAATATTTTGAACCCCCCCCCCAGCGTGTTCAGTATTGAATTAGCTACAAGAATATGCTCTTATTTTTTAAATCCAAAATTTCCGGTCGTCCACCTTTCTTCAGGCTTACACCTATATTAAGAACACACCATGGCAACTGCTACGACTGTCAAATCACTTTTAGTGTCTTGTTAGTTATCTCTGTGCCCTCAGTCTTTTGCCCAGAACATCCTGACAATCATGATGTTGTTATCGATCCAGGACAATCATGATAAAATTCCGCTCTCTGACTTTAGACGCCAAATTTACAAATACTGGCACTACATCTACTGGGGTCAAAATTTAGGAGTAACTAAATAAGAACAGACTCCACAACATCCAGAGGAAGATTTTACCCAGAAAGAGCAAAAGTCATTATAACTCGTTTGAAAATTGGGCACGTTCATACCATGAACAAACGTCTTCTTGGAGGGGAAGCTCATTTTGGCATGGAGTGCAGAATATTTTTTATGATATATATAAGGGGCTCTCGTGGCCTAGAGGTTAAGGTGTTGGCCTCTCATTCAAAGGTCCCGGGTTCGATTCCGGGTAGCGACCAAAAAATTTTCTTCTCTAAAATTGTCTCCTTTCACATCCTTTCCTGATCTCTAACAATGTTCTGTTGTCTGCTTTCATTTCCACTTTCTGCCCCCACCCCCTCACCTCCTTTGCCCCCTCTGGGCTCCTGACTCTTTCTGCAGCCTTTCTACTGCTACTTCTTGGCTCCTCCTAACTGCTGTCTTTCTGCCACACCCCTGATCTTCTGGTAGGAAAGATCTACACCTAGCCTTCTCGGACAAGGGCGAAAAATCTCGGAGGGCCCGTGTGCAAGTTGCGCACGTTAAAGATCCCTTGGTGGTCTAAAATCGATAAGAGTAGGCTTCGGCCGCCACCCGGGCAAAATTCAAAATTTCCTACCACCGAAAAAGTATTGGGTGTGTCCCGCGCGCTCATATGACCTTATGCAGTTGCGAGCGCCGTAAAACCCTATACTAAACAAACAAAACATGATATATATTTGTAGTGATCGCACCAACAGGCAGTCTTCTTCATGTGCTCCAACTACTATTTTGTGGTGTTTCTGACTGTTTTAAGTTCTGGATATTATAAAAAATGGTACCACCATGCGCATTGAGGTCTTGTGATTTATTTGATATAAATGCCATATATTCTTATTACTGTTCAGCACATTCTCGTAGAATGTGTTGAATTTACAGCTGCACATATTTGATATTTTAAATGTACAGACATTTAGATTATTTTTGACATTATTGAACCCAGGAAGATTCTTGATTTTGTTACAAGAAATTTGTTTGGTTAGAAAAATATAAAAGTTTAGAATTTGCGTACCGTGCTACAATATTGTAGTTAAGTAAAATTTTTACCGTATTAACTTAGGATTGCATAAATGTTTGTCCATCTTTATGATCAACAGTTTGACTGGTAGGTAATCGTTGTTCATCAGTTTTTAGCGAGTGCAATGGCCAAATTGTGTGAAAAGCACTGTAAAACATACTCCATCATTGAAACAATCAACCAGAGCGAGCTTATAAACAGTTCATTCTTCTGTCACTGCCAATAGTTCTGCTGCTGTGGCCACAGTGTGTTCTGAGGGGACAGACGGTGGTGGAAGTGGAAATTGTCTTTGCCTATTGGTTCTGATGAAATTAATTTGGAAAGAATTTTGAGTTTTCATTTATCAGAATTTATTGGCAGTGGATGAAATCTATCAGGTCTGCTGGGGTAATAATATAGATTGTTAAGTGTGTAGAACTTGCTGTTGAGTGGAAATTTGCGCTATACAAATGTTGTCTATTATTATTGTTATTATTATGATAAAGTTTGTAGATATGTATAGGATATCTGATAGGAGGTTTTGTACACCCACAAACTACCCTTTTTTCCCTTTTTTCCCCTTTTTTTTTTCCTTTACTCTTTCTTTCCACAGTTTGATCTTCCTTTCCTCTCCTCCTTTTGGGTCAATGGGCTTTTTGTTTGGATTTGCTCCTTTTCCTGTTTAGTTTTTTCCAAGATTGGTAAAATTTTTGTTCATCTGGGCTGAGTAATAACTTGATGCTTTTTATTTTTCAAAACTTTATTTAAGAAGACGTTACCATCCACTAGATATATTTGAGGCCGAAGCCTCATCAGCTTCATGTATCACCTGTCCCGCTTTGAACTCGGCATAAGGCCGAAAAGTCGGGTCAGCGGGTGGGTGGAGGGGGCCACTGGTGGTAGGTCCTGCTACTTTCTCTCCTTCAGTTGTTTCTTTCTGTCAGTCTTGCCTTGTCCTCACTCTAAGTGATTGTAATTGTGTCGATGTGCTCCCCTCTTGATTCAAACTAACCAAACAAACTTGAAAAGCATTGCTTCTTTCACACTCCAACAGTTGATAGATCTGCGATATGGAAAGTATTAAAATCTCTACTCTCTTTCAGATACTTAGCTCAAGAAATGCTGAACCTTCATGAGGGAAAGAGTAGCATATTCATGTGGGCCCCCGATGACTCCAACAAGATGCAACTGGCAGATGGCATGAGTTTACACCTGTACCTTAGCCACCCTCCAGATGGGGACTACCAGGATTTTCTTGAAGGGTAAATATATCTGCATCTTAATATATATATATATATTATATATTTATATGTATCCACCCGTATGTGTATCTATCTGTCTCTCGGTCTGTCTGTCTTTATTATTTATGTGATTGTTACTTTCTTATAACATCTCCTATCTTTGGCTCCTATATGATCTTACTGTGTTGCAAGTGCTGTAAAACTCTTACTAAAACAAAAAAACTCACATGCTCACAAACACGAGCATAGTTCACACACCAAACGACCCTGCACAGCGTCACATGGTCTGTCTTCAATCACAACTCAGAAACCCACCCTCACATGAGTAGATTCACGGAAGTTCTGTCTTACACACACTGCCCTATAAGTAAAATGCTATGATGTGACTGGATACTAACAATAGTAATAGCTTGTTCGTCATGTCTGCTGATGACATATACATTCAAAGGGGAGAATATTTCTCCAGTGAAATAGAAGAATTTGAAGAATTAAAGTTTACGATGACCTATGGCTTCTGTTGTGGCCGGTGAGACCAATTCTGGTAGAGAAAAGTTTGCCACATTGTGAAAATTCAAAGGCTCCACTTCCACTTGTGGATGCGTGCAGCTTGCAGGATTCACTCTTGGTTTCAACAATTTTTTATTTATGAAGCCTCTTTTGATTTGCCGCCCACTGTGACTGCTGCTCTCCAGCTGGGTCTGTCAGGAGCAAGGCTCTCCCCATGTCGAAGGATTTATGTTAAAATCCTTCAGATACAGTTTCAGGGTGTGGGTGGTGGGCGGGTGCTCTGGTGTGGTTTGCTCCTTCTTTCCTATCAAACATCTATCGTCCTTATCTCCCCTTCTTCTTCTTTATGTTTGTTACTCTCTTGTAACACCTCTAATCCTCTGGTGCTCATATGACCTTATGCAGTTGTGAGCGCCGTAAAACCTCTACTAAAACTAAACTAACTAAGTTTGAGGGTGTCTTTGTAGATCTTTTTCTCTAGATGTACTGGCAGTGTGTGTATCACGCTGTGCTGGGGAGAGCCTGGTTGGCTCGTGTAATCTTATCCTAAATTAGAGTGATGCGATCACAGTGCCTAACAGGCTGCTCCCTGGAGTCTTCTCTCTTTAGTTTTAGTAAGAGTATTACAGCATTTGCAACACAGTAAATTCATATAAGTGCTGAAGATTTGAGGTGTTAAAAGAGAGTAACAAATACAAAAAAGAAGGAGGGGAGATGGGGACAATAGATATTTGATAGGAATAAGGAGTAAACTACACAAGAGCAACCACCAACCACCCGCTGTCTTCTCTCTTGTAAAGTTCTCTCTTCTGTATAAAGTATTGTCTTTCTATATAAAATCATAATGCGTAACGTAATGTCTTCTCTCCAATATAATTTTACGTATAAAGTAAAATCTTCTCTCCTGTATAATGTAATGTATTCTCTCTTGTGTATTGTAATATGTTCTCTCCTATGCAATGGTATGTGTCACATAATGTGTTCTCTCCTGTATAAAGTAATGTCCTCTCTCCTGTATAATGTAATGTATTCTCTCCAGTAAAATGTAATGTCTTCTCTACCGTATAAAATAATATTCTCTGTCCTGTATAATGTAATGTGTTCTCCCCTGTATAAAATAATGTCCTTTCCAGAATAATGGAAGGTCTTTTCTCTCAAGGTCCACTAGTCCAACCCCAGAGGAACAGCAAACGATTGACCAGGGTGGTCACCTCCCGACATTTACAAATGATCTTCATGGCATGTTGAAGTGCAGAACTGAGAAAGGTCAGACAGTTGGACCTTTTTAAAAAAAAAAAAAAAAATAAGATTCTGGTAATGGGGTTGTTTAGAGGAGTTGTCCAAGATTTCTGTCTACTTTTGAAGTTTTCTCCAAGAGGTATTTCAATTTTGGAGGTGCTACCTTTTTATATTACCTTTTTTTCTGTTTATAAGGATTATTCATCCCCACAGTACTTGATGACCTTTCAAATTCTACTACTTTTTAGCCTCAGTACTTACCACCAACAAAACTTTATAATAAAGGTCAATATTATGAATAGAAGGTGATTAGAATGTACATTATAAGTTGCCAGATTTCTCCCTTCTTCAACATGTTTCCTTAAAAAAACACCCTCAACAGTCATTGTAATAAAATGTCTTGTATATAAGGGTTAGAAAAATTCAACAAAAAAAGTAAGTCTGTCTGGGTTTTCAGATGCAAGAAATTAAACGGAAATAGTTTTATTTTTTGAGTTGAAAAAGAATTTAATGTAGGTGGTAGGTGTTGTAACGCCCTCATCAACACAATTTAAATAATGAAAGGTGGGCTTTGACCCTGCCTGTCAGGTCCAACACAGGCTTAGAGGGGTACAACATTCCAACAGAAAGACCGAGATACTGTTTAAAAATTCCCCTCCATTCAAAAATGGAACTTCGGTCTCCTCTGTGGGACAGCGAAGCTCTTGACCTCTATATGACACCACAGACTCCGGTAAGGATATGTCCATGCTCTTAAATTTAACGAAATCCACGTGTCTTTGATCACAAAACCATTCTCTGTGTGCGCAATGCTTTGCAAAAGCCTCTCGGGGCTAACAGCATCTGTTTGTTAAACGTTGTTTGTTTTTAGTAAGGTTTTACTGTGCTCGCAACTGCATAAGATCATGTGACGATAGTAAGGATGAGGAAAGAAAAAGCAGCAGTTCCCCCTACGTCGTTTCGACACTGTTTGAGCATGACATTGATAAATCAGGCCATTTACAATTCTCCTGTGCATAAGAACATGTTAATATCCCCCCTTTGGGAATGGCCTAAAGACACTTCAGTCAGTAGCACTGCCCTGATAGGGCGAGACAGCAGCCCTGATGAAGAGACGTTAGATTTAGTATCAGAGAGAAAAGTTTTGAGTCCAATTCGTAAGCCTTCTCAGGCGGTTACCTTACTTCCCAATCAGAGTCAGAAATCACTTTTGTCCCTCAGTTCTGAGTCCTCTACTTAGTATTATGTAAGGGCAATTGCTCTGATTTAATGAAGATGAAAGTTTGTTTATGTTCTAAATGCAACTCGCCATCCACATACATACAGTACTACAAACTTTTATCCGTTTAGGGTGTACGGATGTAACCCACCCAGTCACTTGGTTTGAGACCTTTGTTGATATTTCTCTATTTCAGTGTGTACCGGTGTAAAACACCCAGTCACTAGGAATAAGACATGAAATATATCAGTGAAAGGGTTAAGTAGGCTGAGGCCGTTTTTGTATTCACATATGCCTCTCTATAAAAATAGATATTATTATGGTCACTTTGCTTGCCTAGAAGTTGTCAAATGTGAATAAAAGGAAAAAAGATGACAAATTTTGTGGTAATGGAAATCAGTGAGTTGTACTACGTTCCATAAGCTAACAAACCACAAACTGTTTCTTTTGCAGGAGTCGTGGAGATGACCCACCACGTGGAGAGCCAGACGAGTCTGGCGCTGGTCAAGGAGAAAAACGAAATACGAGTGATGAGTCAGTCGGACAAACTGCTTCACTGGAACATCGTTGGGCTGCAGGGGGCAGCACTCAGTCTGTTCACACACCCGATCTACTTGTCGTCCATTTCTCTCGGTAATACTTCACTTTACCCGTCCTCTTGTACCTCTAGGGCGTCGACGAGAGAGAGAGCTTTTTGTCTCTAGCTAGTTTGATGACCTGACTGGGTGGAATGTTGTATGTTTCAGGGCATCCTTTGCACCCTGGATCCTAGTCTTTCTTGGTCTTCCTCTTGCCTTGTACCCTGATACTTTTATGTAGTAGGCTTTACTGGCAAGCTGGTAAGGTGCCATACATGTCAGATGTCCAGACCACCTGATTGTTTGACTTTGAATGTAGTGGAGGACAGGTGTTGTTCCCGTCATTTTTCTGATCTTGTTGTTTCTGACCATGTCTGGTCTGGTTTTGTTGATGGCTTTCCTTAGACATATCATCTCGCAGGTGGTTATCTTACGTTCCAGACTTTTGGTCAGGGTCCATGTCTAGCACTGGTAGGTCAAAGTGGGGATGAAGATTGAGTTAATGAGCTTGGCTTTGGTCTCAATGGGGATGTTAGGATGTTTGAGGAGTGGGGCAAGCTGGTAGCTGACGCTGTTAGCCTTTTGTACTCTCGTCTCAAGTTCTTCTAGGTTGTTGTTATTGGTCCTGACAGTTGTACCATTGTCTTCATACGACTATGACCTTCTTGTGGTGCAGAGTAAAAAGGCACAACTTAAAAATTCGTTTTTAAAGTGGGGGGAAGAAAGGGCAATTATTGATTGTTCATGAATCAAGAAAATTGATGACAAATATAACCACACTTCCTTTTTTAAAAATGTTCCACCGGAAGAGGGGAAGGATGGGGGGAGGAGGGGGGGGGGGGGTGATGGGGGCGATGTTCGTAAATATGTTGTATGCTTTAAACATTTTTCATAGTAAGTTACAAAGACTGAAGACTTGGGCAAGCTTACTATCTCTCGGCTGTTTAGCGTTTCATTCTAATAATCTGTTTGTCTTTTTGATGACAAATATAACCATATTTTTTAAGTGTTCCAACTAAGTAGTAGGGGGAGAGGGATGGAGGGATGTTTGTATATACAGTATATGTTGTTGTATGCTTGCTTAAAAATTATTTCATAGTTAGTCACAAAGATTGGATACTTTAGCAAGCTCAGCTTACTATTTCTTGGATGTGTACCATTCTGATGTAATAATCTGTTAGTCTTTGTGGGTGGTGGGCAGGTGCTCTGGTGTGGTTTGCTTCTTCTTTCCTATCAAATATCTATCGTCCTTATCGCCTCTTCTTCTTTTTTTTTTGTTTGTTACTCTCTTGTAACAGCTCTAATCTTCTGGCGCTCATATGACCTTATGCAGTTGCGAGCGCCGTAAAACCTCTACTAAAACCAAAACTAACTAAAACTCCCACAGGATTTCATCCCCAAAACAACCATGGCCACCTGTGTCGTGCTCTGTGCTGTCGGGTTTACAATGAGCTGTCGGATGAGCTTCCTGCCCCGTACCGCATCTCGCACCCTGTCCTTCAGTTTTGTCCTCGCAGGGCACAGCTGCGGCTGTCTCATTTGTACAGCCAACAGTCAAACATCAGCATCAACTGGAACTGCTATGACTCTCTTTTGGAATTGGTGGATGGGGACAAGGGAAGAACAAATGAAATGTGAGTAAGGAGAAAAAAAAATATGATGACATTATACGTCTAGAAATTTGGCTCACAACTGTGTTTGGCGTATGTTCTTACAATGCAATGTCACTCTAGTCTGTGTAGAAATAGATGTGAGTTGGTAGATGGCGGGTGCTCTGATGTGGTTTGCTCCCTCTTTCGTATCAAACATCTGTTGTCCATATCTTCCCTCCTTTTAGCAAAACCTCTAATCTTGTGGCACTTATTTGACCTATTTTGTTGCAAGTGTTGTAATACTTTTATTCCCCCCCCCCCCCCGGGGCAGTGCTACTTACTGAAGTTTTCTTTAGGCCATTCCCAAAGGGGGGATATTAACATGTTGTTATGCACAGAAGATTTGTAAATGTGCTGGTTTATCAATGTTATGCTCATACTGTGCCGGAACAACGTAGGGGTAACTGCTGTTTTTTCTTCCTTCCTTCCTTCTTACTATCATCATTTTCCTCTACATCTTTTGTATGTTTGTCACTCTCTTTTGAACTGCTATTTCCGGGATGCCTTGATAGTCAAAGCAGACTTTGTGCTTTTGAGGCAAGAGAGGTGAGCAGAGTAAGTCTGATTCCCCGTTTGGACTTCTCTGTTGACATCCACCCCTTGGCGCTCATATGACCTTATGTAGTTGCGAGCGCCGGAAGACCTTACTAAAACAAAACAAAAACTTTTACTCAAACTAAGTCTAGGAAATAAATGTGTAAAAATTTGTTTGTCAAAATACATGCCTGGAAGTGATCAAATAATATTCATGTTGGTTGCTTTGCCATTCAATGAATTCTTTCTTCAAGTTTCCGTTGTTTGTGTCGTTCATTTTTGTCTGTTTTTGGGGAGGGCAGCCATGATATTCTTGTTGGTGAGAATTTTTTTATGTTTCCTAGATCTCCTTTCAAAGTGTCCCGGTCTCCAGGCTGTGCCAGCCGACTGTGTAAAACAGCCATGCACATGAAATGGTTTATGGACCTTTGCAAAGCGGAGCGTAGAGGGAAAGCTGAATTCTTTCGTGGCAAGACTCCCGCAGATGTGAAGGCTGCTGCCAGTGACTACCAGCTGAGCTCAAGAGCCTTTGTCCAGCACTGTGAACACCATGGGGTTGGCAAATGGATGCATGTACCTCCTGAAGTGAACTATTTTATGAAATGATAACAACTCTTGTATAATTTTGTAATAATAATATAATAGCTTTTGTATTGGGCAAAGTCCCACTCAACAGTCAGAAAGCTGTATGTGTGCCATTACCCCATTTGCTGTTATGATTTTTCTTTGAAGTAAAGCAGGTTATTTTTTTATGGAGGGGTTCCAATATACAAGGGAAAACTACAGCTCCACAACACTGAGAGGTTTTTATACTGGGAAGAGTTATTTCTCTTGTTCAACAGCAGAGAAAGAAAAAGAACAAAACTGGATATATGGTTGCTTTTAAGGACAAGCAGGCTAACCCAGATTTCAGAGTTTTCCTGAAATCTTGACCTACATCAAAGATGGGCATTGCCCTACCTATAAGAGAAGTTTGGTTTCATTGGTGTGTATATTTGTTTGGTTATAGGGAAAACTCTCCTTTTACAGGGATGCCACTTTTCCGCTTTTTTCCGGTATTTCCGGTATTTTGATTCTGATCCGCTATTCCGTTATTGGGATCGAGATAGAATCTACTGTTGGAAAAAAAACAACCCAGCACTCATGTTAAGTACTTGTACATCTAATCTATTTTTCTTTAAATGTTTGTCATTTCTTTCTATGTACACCCATTGCTTATGTTTGTTTGTCATTTCTTTCTATGTACACCCTTTGGATTTCAAATTGATATTCATATGTAAACGAGACCGTGACGCGTGGATTTTTTGCTATTTTTTAAAAGGTTGAGTGGCATCCCTGCTTGTAAAACTGCCGACTTTTGAAAGTTTTTTAACTGGCTAACCCCCCAATAATGGCCGACACCTCAAATGAAAAGTTCACTGAATGTCGCTGTTAAAAATAACCCAAAGACTGCAATATTCTCATATCAGGTCAGTTTTTTTCATCAATTTTTTTTTCTGCATGATAACAGTTTTCAGTTGAGTACTGTGCTACATGATCGTTCCAATCTGTTAGAAAATGCTTTAATTAAAATGTAATGCTCACATGAGGCTAAACCACTTAACCCAACGATAAAAGAGTTGATGAGCTTGGTAGGTTTGCCCACTGTACAGGGGATAGACCATTTGTATATACTTCAAATGCAGGAATAGACATAGTCCAGATAGAAAGGTGTGTCTTATTTTGGATGGGATGGCTCATTTTGCCCTCAAATTTGCTTCAAAAGCATTTTCTGCATATCTGCACAACTGAGCCAACCCAACGTTTTTGTCTAATTTCTTTTTAATCGTGTAAATAATTGTCCATAATTTATACGTATACAGCAGACAAGGTCATAACTGTCTCATATGCGAAACCACAGAATACTTCATTTGAAAACAAATACGCACAGATAGATTTCATGGGTCCCAAAACTTTACCCTCGATTTTCTCCAAACTGCATTTTTCGGGATAGCCCCTTTGTGCTTAAAAGCGACCATATGTCATTTGTTTTCCCCTCTTATGCTGTTCTTTGTAGTATTTGATGGAATTGGGATAGAAATTTCTGAAATGTAGTTGAGCAGCCAGGTGTTTAAGGTCAGGCGCAGCTGACAGAGTTTTCTCTCTCTCCTTCACTCTCTCTGTCTCTCTCTCCTTCACTCTCTCTGTCTCTCCCTCCCTCCCTCCCTCCCTCCCTCCCTCC
>NW_004798239.1:102706-108428 GCF_000002075.1 Aplysia californica | reverse complement strand
CTCTCTCTCTCTCTCTCTCTTCACTCTCTTCACTCTGGGTTGGCTTTACTGACTTTGAACCTTGTCTTTAGGATCACAAACTTGGGTCTGACCAATTATTTATGGCTTCACCTGCTGTGATGTGTTTTCATGATGTTTCATACACAGTGGAATCCGCTCTAGCCGAACATATTTAATAATAAAACAGCAGTAAACCGGAAGAAAGTAGAGTCCCCAACATTTGTCCTTTTTCTATTTGAGCAACCACTTTGGTTCCACTATATTTTCAAATTCACACTGTTTTGATATACGAGATATTGGTGAAAACAACATCAGTCTTTATGAAGTAGCTCTGTTTTTTTCTGTTCCTCTTTTTGTAAAGATTGTAGTTGTCATTGATGCTGTAATTCAACAAATCAAATTGGAGAGGCAAAAATTTGTTTCTGGTGAGGCTTGAAATGTATGTGGCTTTGTTCATGACATAATATTGGTAACTTCTTAATAGTCTTTCATGTCGTATGCTCTTGCAAATGGTGTGTTTGGGTTTGTGTGTAATGTAGTGTAAGAGGGAATGGGTATGTACATAAGGGGGAAGTGGATGCTATTCAAACTCTGTAAAAGTACAGTTGGTCACAGATAACATGAGCATGGAAAAATTATGGATAGCTCATATAATTTGTTATTCCCCGACTGATATCTCTGTAATGTTTCATTTTATCGATTTACTCAAATTACGGATATGTCGGACACATTTGTCTGTCCCTGAAGTGATTGAGTTATCTGTGCCTGACTGTGCGATTCAGCAGGAGAACACACAGCTTCTTAGCTACCCTTGCCACTTGACAATGCGTTAATTTTGTGGAGCTCCGTATGTGCGATTGTTATTCATCTCTGGAAAAAAACAACAACACTCTAGATAGTATTTGCTAAGTTATTGTCATACAGGCTCCCCCTGGAATACTTTAGGTCTCAAGCATACCTGCTTTGTGATGTAATATTGTGGTTCAGTGCCATTGAGAGCACTACATGTAAACTACTTATTGTTTATAGCTATGTTCTATGGCTGTCCAACTGGGTCTGTCAGGAGCTTGGCTCTTCTGTGTCATGGGATTAATATTGAAGTCCTAGTCCTAGCCCTGCAGAGACATTTTCACGGTGTCTTTTGTTGTGCTTTTACTTTCTACATCCCTCGCGCAACATACAGCTCGGCAGCTTGTTGAACACCACAAAGCTGTTATTCACCTCTGTTATTCACCTCTTGTTATTCACCTCTGTTATTCACCTCTGTTATTCACCTCTTGTTATTCACCTCTGTTATTCACCTTTTTCCTTTTTAGATTATTGCCATTAAAAAAGAAGTACTTTAGCAGGTGGAGGAAATGAAGGAAAATTCTAGGTAATTTTCTTAGAGATTTATTGTCCTTTCTTGCTGTACTGTGCTAGGAATGAACCCCTTGTCATATGTTTGAGACTCTGACATGGTCTTTGAGTGTTCTACTACATGCGATGCTTTTGATTAACAATCTGAGGCTGATTTTAGACAAAATTATGAGTGTTGCCTCTCTTATTTTTGCCATGTTTCACAGTATCTTTTCATAGCTTTTTTTCTGCAATTATAACAATTGCTTTTGTTTATGTTTATTTTGGTTGGTTGTTTGTGAAATTGTAACACTATCTAACATCTTTAGCACAAAAAAAATAATTTAATCATCAACCTGGTGATGCAGTGGGTCCCCAGACACTCAAACATATCTGGAATTGACAGAGCAGACACACTTGCCAAACGAGGATCTAGACAGGAACAACCCAACATTCCAGCTTCATACAACACTGCAAAACAAATCATTAAAAGCAACAGCAAACAAGATTGGATGGACAGATAGGCCTTGAGAAAGACAGGCAGAGCAGTTTTCAAACATATGACCACAACAAAATGAAATGACAATATGAACCACCTACAGAAAGAAACATACTTTTTTCCTAGCCCGAAATGACTAGTAGGCCTATTGTGTAGATGTGCTCGTCTTTACTCAAACTGGAAATGGCAGCTGTTTTTAATACTGACCTGCCTAATTCAGGTTGCCCTCTTCTTTAACCATCAGCCTGATGTCCGAAAATGCTGATGTTTCTTTTGTTGTTGTTGTGTTGTCCCTTCATTTTTATCCTTGTTTTCTCACCATGAGACTCAAAATTAACAGTCAAGATGAATTTTTCGTTGTAAGGGTCAGATATGACTGACATACTGTGTTGCACCTCATGTGGAGAAAATTGACTAACCACTTTGGGTTTTTTTTGTTGTTTTTTTTGTTTGATTGTTTCTGGGTTGACTCTTTTGATTTTTTTTTATTGTTGCTGTTGAAGTATTGCTTTCTCGTGATATTGAATCTGCATTCCTGTAAAGTTGTCTGGAGTGAAGAACAGGATTTGCAGATATGTGTAGGCCTATATTAATGCGTGGTGTCGTAGTGAAACCAGGTGCTCATCAAAATAATGAAATTGAAGAAAACATTTTTACACCCAAAGGGAAATTTTTGTTGTTGTTTTTTTGTTGTTGTTTTTTAAGCTCAGTACCTTTCATCTTTAATGTTCACTTAACTACACATTTCTGTGTGGATTTTACTGGAAAAACCTTGATCAAGGGTACAAAAAAAAGAAGAAAGTTTGCAGTTTTCAATAACACTCAAGCTTTGGAAGTCACCAAACTATGGTGGCCATTTTCTCGCTAATATTACCTCTGACATCAACCACCCTCACCTCCTTCAATCGTTAATATCTCGACTTCCGTTCAAGATAGGTGGGTATTTTCTTTTCATCAAAAGCAAAAAAGTAAACAAGCTGTAACATTATACCATTAAATATTATTTACAGAAATGAATGAACAAGCCCCTGATTTCACTGTGTCGTTACAATGGTGTGTAAATTACTTAATGAATGAATGCGTCGTTCTACAGCTGCCACAATGTGTGTTTGTGTTTAAATAAAAATGAAGAATTATAAACACTATGTTTATGTGGGGGGGTTTTTTATAGGAGAGGGTCAAGTACCGTCAAGTAAGTTCAGATAACAATATCTGTGCTGTGAGGATTAGTACCTTACTTGTGCAGGTAGTTGGTGGTTGCAACTGATAGACCCTACTTCTTTACTTTCCCTCTATTGTGTCTGTCTGTCTTACTTTCTTACAGCACTAAATAACCATTACATGTACTGTGTCAATGTGTTTCCCTTTACTCAAACAAAGCAACTAGCGCTCATATGACCTAATGCAGTTGCGAGCGCCGTAAAAACCTCTACTAAAACAAAACAAACGAAGCAAACAAAACTTATTTGCAGAGAATTTGAGTTTGATTCTCCCACCAGGAAGATGATTTATCAAGCTTCTCTGGGTTTCTCCTGGGACGTATCCCATTCAGTCTGTGGAGGTGGCGCCAGTGCCCTAGTCGCTACCCTAGAATTACAAAGTAGTTCTATCTGCTCAGGACTTAGTTTGAGAAATTTGACGTAAAAAAGTTTTGAGTTTCAAAACATATCAAGCTTTCCTATCAAACAGCTATCTTCCTTATCTCTCCTTCATTTTTGTAATTGTAATTTTCTTGTAACACCTTTGATCTTCGGCACTTATGTGATCTAAGTGTGTTACTAGTGCTGTAAAACACTAAAACTTTTTTTAAAAGTATGCCTAAAAAACTCGACCAAATTTGCTGATGCAATGGAAATTTGAGGCAGTGTAAGTTTTTAAATATTATATGGCGTTCCTTGGAAAGTTCTGTGCAAATTATGTTTACATAGTTTCAGATGCTGACTGCAAGAAAATCATGAAAATTAATTAAATCAAACCATAATAATTATGATGATAGGGACGTCAGGAGAGAAGGTAGTGTTAACCTTAATATGGCACAGAGGCTACGTGAGGCTCTGATGAAAAACAAAGTAGAAGACTAATAGACTAATAACTTTGGGCAGTACAGGGAAGTACTAATTTACGCAGACAAAAGTAACCAATCTTCTGACATGATTATTACATTAGAGCAATGATATTTCTAGTTTGAGATAGAGAGAGAGAGAGAGAGAGTGTGTGTGTGTGTGTGTGTGTGTGTGCGCGCGCGCGCTCGCGGGGGTTGTTGGAAGGCATCATTTCGTGGAAGATTCTACTTTTCTTTTTCTTCTGTTGTTTCTGTCGTTATATCTTTCCTTTCAACCTTCTCTTAATGGTCGATGTCTCGTTGAAGTGATATTCTAAACTACAATTAATATATTTATAATGCTGTATGTTCACTGGCTAGGCCCTTCAATGTTATATCTGTCCCTGTGGTTTTATGCACCCCACATAATTTAGCAAAATTTGATCATTTTTTACATAATTTCTGATCATTTTCCTTTATCATTCTTTGATAAAATTCACAGAATCCCATAATTTCACTTTTTTGGGGCTCAGTTTGCATAATTTCAGAATTTTTCTTTCATAAAACGACGGGGACGGATTATTATATATATCATGTATGTGAAAAAAAAACCAATGTGAAATTGGAATTGAATAATATGACGAAAGAAAGTCATTTTGCCAAGTGCCTTCATCTTTCTGCTGGATAATGTGTCCTCCTCAACCCCTGTTGACCCTTGTGAATGGTTGGAGGGGATCACTGAATATAAATATATGTGTGTTTGTGTGTGTGTGTGTGTGTGTGTGTGCGCGCGCGCGCTTGTAGATGTCGGTGTTTCAGCAAACAGAAAGTACTTATTTTGGGGGACAGTAGCAATGAAAGTAAGGCATGTATTCAATTCTTTAAAAAAAAACGAGAAAAAATGAAAAGAAAAGCGAAACCAAATAAACAAACCAAACCAAAAAAACCAAAAACCCCACCAGAAAGAAAAACCAAACCAAACCAAAAATCCCTCCACCAGGGCAGTGCTACCGACTGAAGTTGTCTTAATAGAAGGGGGGATATTACATGTAACTCGTTCTTATGCGCAGTAGAATTGTAAATGGGCTGATTTATCAATGTCAATGTCATGTTCATCATACTGTGCTGGAACAACACAGGGGGAACTGCTACTTTTTCTTTTCTCATCCTTGCTATCGTCACTTTTCCTCTACTTCTTTTGTATCTTTGTCACTCTCTTGAACTGCTATTTCCGGGGTGCCTTGATAGTCGAAGCAGACTGTGCTGTTAATAGGCTAGAGAGGTGAGTAGAGTAAGCCTGATTCCCCGTTTGGACTTCATCCACTCCTTCGCGCTCATACATGTATGACCTTATGCAGTTGCCAGCGCCGTTCAAGCTTACTAAAACAAACAAAAACAACAATTTTCAAAATTGAAAACACCGAAAGTGCACGTGAAACTTCATAATTTCATCTTTATTTTTGAAATCCCATTATCTAACGTGTTGCTTACTTAATTAAACTTCAAAATTCTGAATTTCTGAGTTCCCGGAAAGAATAAACCTATGTCAATATGTTTGCACCAATTGCCTCACTAGATGTGGTCCCGACGAAGTAGATAATCGTGGACGCGTCAGCTCCTGAAGATATTATTTATACATGTTGTATATTCATGAATATACATTTAAATGATAATATAATATATATATACATTTTCATAGACAAACAAAGAATAAATAAATTGGTTTGGCCATGTTGCTTAATGCCACCTTGTCAACCAAACACAAGAGCTTATGTAAAAATAATTCTCCTGGCAATTAGGCAGTTGAATCACACGGCTAGCAACACACACACACACACACACAC
>NW_004798239.1:100327-101761 GCF_000002075.1 Aplysia californica | reverse complement strand
TGTAATATTACTCTTTTGTGAGGTGAAAAAATTAGGGAAAAAAAGAGTAGCCTTGGTCAAGAAAGGCTGCACAGGCCAAAGAGTGTGGAGCGGCCACAAAGGATGTGGAAATATTTTCCAAGTATTGCAGCATTGAAGAGGTGCAGGGCTTTACACAGGGAGAAATGGAGGTGGAGGAAGAAGAGGAGGAAGAAGAGACAGAGCAGGAAGTTGGAACAGGACCCATATTTGGCAGACAGCTCAGCAGATGCCCCTGTTTTAAAAAATATTTTTGACATAATGATGAACACTGCCTTTGTTGATAACTAATTTCACTTTCTGTTTTCAGCATAATGATAAGTAATAACATGTGCAATTGAATCCTGATAAACTTTATCATAAAGTCAACTCTTGCTTACAGTCAACACCTCACTGTGGTCCCTTTTCTTACCATCTTTGTTTAAGTACCGGTAATTATGTTTCTGATACATGTACAGTCAACCGCTTGAGTGTTAACCTTGTGTAAAGTCAACAATTTGGGGCTAAATCCCAAGATGAATTCATTTAAGAAGAGATGTTTAGGTCCTGAGCTAGTGGTGTACACACCTCCAATTACTTTGTTCACTCATTATCTCTTGTTTTGGTGACAACTTCAGAATTATACTCACTGAAATTGAGCTAACATCTTGTTACCAGGTACTTTGTAATTTTGTACCTGTCATCTTCAATTTTCAATTGCGAGTAGTACAATGGATAAAGTCAACCTTGCTCAAAGTCAACACCTTTTTTCGATCCCGAATTCCACTGTAATTTGTTCTATTTGTAATTAAGGCGCTTTTGAAATAGACATGAGTCTCAATTTTTTCCTTATTAAGAAAGAGTATTCAATATTTTGCTTGAATGATATACTCTGTTTTTTCCCCTAGTAAATGTAGAACTGCATGTTATTATGTGCATACGTATGATATCTGTGTATATCAATATGTTCATCACGATTTATCGATCTTAAGATTGCGCTGCACGTTTCAACGATCGTATAATTGCGTGGCAATCTTAACATTGTGAGGCAATTTTAAGATTGCGCTGCGCGTTTAAACGGTTATATAATTGTACCATTCTTGTGAGCTCTTCAGTTCCATATCTAATTTTAACGTTAATTTTGATTTCAATTATCATATGTTTGCACTTTTGAAAATATACGGTAATCTTCCTTGATGTGAGTAAAAGAAAAAAATATGGAAGTGAATTATACGATCGTTAAATGTGCAGCGCAATCTTAAGATTACCGCGCAATTATACGATCGTTAAAACGCGCAAAATTGCGCGGAACATATTCATGTTCTTCATGAATAGTATGTAAAGAGCATGGAACAATGATTGTAGCACGGATTTGTGCGAAATGAATCTCATATTATTAGTATTATAAGCGAATAAAGTAGCCTAATATTACGGTGG
>NW_004798239.1:94954-98675 GCF_000002075.1 Aplysia californica | reverse complement strand
ATGGAGGGGGGAGGGGCAAGACTTTTTGGCCCCAACGATAACTATAATAATATGGAGTTCTCGGACTCTTTTAGGTCCGTGTTTAGTTTCTATGGTATAACTATACATTTTTCTGTAATCAGAGTTGTTAAACAAAATAATCGATCTCACATAATCTAGGTTTGGTATAAAAATACGTCTACAAGTCTATGTATGGGCAACTCTAATGTCTCAAAGTCAAGAGGAAACAATAAAGCTAAGCTGTTGGTAACTATGCAAAATCTGGACTTACAAATTCCCTCGAATAGCACGAGTACGAATCCTGGAACATCACGAGAGCTAGGTTACATTCCAAAGCCTCTTGACTCTCGTGAGATTTCAGGAAGCATAAACGACGATACTATATCAAGTTTTTCGTGGTGTTATACACCAACCTGCCTGCCCCCCCCCCCCCCTCTTTTGCACTCTTATAAACACGTTTTACGCTTGAAGTATGAGAGACAAGAGGTATTTAGAAAGTAAAACATTGTGTGCCCCCTTCATTTCTTTACCTCACAATTACCAAGCTCTATCTGACATGTTTGGCTGTTTTGAGTTATTAAGACCATGGGGTGATGAGGTCAGAAACCAAATTATCTTCTCTGTCAAAATCGTAAGATTATTCGGAGTTGTTATCAAGAGAGTCAAAGAATTGCATTAAAAAAGCTTGACTTGATATGAAACTCAAAATCTTTGACGTCATATTTCTCAAAACTATTACAAGTAGATCTAGGCCTATCGAGCAAACAGAACTTTGTAAATCTGATGTGGCGATTTTGCAAATAATTCTACCAGAGTCAAAATAATCTTATAGGTCTACGGGTAGGCCTACTCACCAGCAAAGATGGTGTATCTTGAATGGTGACGTGCAGTGGGGGTTAGATCAAGACTGCACTCTGCACTAATGACAATAATAAAGGAACAGCCCAATATGTAGGGGGCTACAGACTAGCCTGGTCTGATTGGTTGCGTCTCGCCCAATAGTATCAGCCGAGAGCGATAAGGGCCTGTTTTTTTCTTAACTTTCTAGGAATAAAAATCAGCATTGGATCGAGCCCAGTTACGTGAGAGCTCCGAAAGGACGAGGAATTCAGATGTCACGACGCGATGGGATCAGGCGCTCGTCAATTTGGGGGCATTTGGAATTATTGGTATAACCATAAAGCTTGTTCGTTAGCCTTGCTTTCGATCAAAAGACTGCCCGTCTATTTAACAAAGAAGTCGAAATATTTTGCCTTGAAGGAGGTGGGGGGTCTCCTGGTTTCATAGATAAAATTTGCGACAAAACAGCAGCCAAAGTTTTGTGATTTCCATAGCTTCAAAGTCTTTTGTAACTGAACCTTTAGATCTACACTTTTTATGCCGTTAATCAAAACATGAAAGTTTTTCAGTTAACTCCATAAATAAATATTATGTTTTAAACAGATATTGAGCCAGCCCCCCCCCCCCCCCCCCCAAAAAAAAAAAACCCCGATAAAAAGGGCCAATTTAGCGGAAAAAGCTTATTTCTTCGATTCCATTATTTTGTCGACAGCCTGATTTCACCACGATGGCTCACCATTAGGGGCCACCACACACCCTCCCCCAAAGTAAGCTCGTCTCGCCGCAACAATGCCAACAACAAAACTTGGCACCGTGTTTGTAAATCGTGATCAGGATTTGGCCAATAATTGTTTGCTTGTTTGTTTGTTTGTTTGTTTTGTTTGTTTGTTTGTTCCATGTCTGTTTTTTCGGGTGTCATGTTATTGATTTGATTTCAATAATTTGTATGGAACAATCATTCAATGCGCAAATGTGAGTAAGTACAACGTTATTTTCAACATTGGTATAGATCAAGAAGAGAAGGATATTGATAGCATTGATTAGGTCTATATTATAAATTGTTAGCGTTTGATTATTTAATTACATTTTTTTTCTCTAGCTAGCTGTCCTAGGAGGTGGGACACATGCCCGTTTCCCACTGTCCTCGCAAACAGACGTGGGTAACAAACAATCTGATTTAATTAATCATTTCACTGAACACTGTTAAGTAAATTTAACATACTGTTATCCACGTCATGACTTCCAGCTGATATATTGCACATTTGCTCCGCTCTTATGTCGTGATTCAACTTTCATGTACCATTATCAGCATAAACCTAGATCTATCATTTAATTTAAGTTGTCAGGTCAGCCCTATTATCAGTATAGGCCATCATTAAAATGAAAGTTATAAGGGTCAGCTATCGGCATTCTCCCTATATATGATATATAATATAGGCATACACACACACACACACACACACACACACACACACACACATACACACACACACACACACACACACACACACACACACACACACACACACACACTCACCCACAGGCATATATATATATATATATAATTATATATATATATATAATTATATATATCTGTAAAAATTATCATACAGTCGGACAGACAGACAGACAGACAGACAGACAGACAGACAGACAGACAGACAGACAGACTGACTGACAGACAGACAGACTGACAGAAACACACACATACATACACTCATACACACGTACACACATACGCACATACGCACATACACACATACACACATACACACACACATACATACACACATACACACACACATACATACATACATACATACATACATACATACATACATACATACATACATACATACATACATACATACATACATACATACATACATACATACATACATACGGGGGCTCTCGTGGCCTAGAGGTTAAGGTGTTGGCCTCTCATTCAAAGGTCCCGGGTTAGAATCCGGGTAGCGACCGAACAATTTTCTTCTCTAAAATTATCTCCTTTCACCTCCTTTCCTGCTCTCTAGCAATATTCTGTCGTCTGCTTTGGTCTCCTCTTTCTGCCCCCACCCCCTCACCTCCTTTGCCCCCTCCTCTGGGCTCCTGACTCTTTCTGCAGCCTTTCTTCTGCTACTCCTTGACTCCTTCTTACAGCTGTCTTTCTGCCACACCCCTGATCTTCTGGTAGGAAAGATCTACACCTAGCCTTCTCGGACAAGGGCGAAAAATCTCGGAAGGCCCGTGTGCAAGGTGCGCACGTTAAAGATCCCTTGGTGGTCTAAAATCGATAAGAGTAGGCTTCGGCCGCCACTCAGGCAAAATTCAAAATTTCCTACCAACTAAAAGTATTAGGTGTGTCCCGCGCGCCATATGACCTTATGCAGTTGTGAGCGCCGTAAAACACTTCCGAAACAACAAACAAAAATACATACATACATACATACATACATACATACATACATACATACATACATACATACATACATACATACATACATACATACACACACACATACATACATACATACATACATACATACATACATACATACATACATACATACATACATACATACATACATACATACATACATACATACATACATACATACATACATACATACATACACTTTAATATATGATTGCATAGGAGCAGTGTGTATCTCTCTTCCCCCCCCCCTTCTCTGTCTGTCTGTCTGTCTGTCTGTCTGTCTGTTTGTCTGTCTGTCTGTCTGTCTCTCTCTCTCTCTCTCTCTCTCTCTCTCTCTCTCTCTCTCTCTCTCTGCTGCGTGTCTGAGTGTTGAGAGTCTCTAAGATATTGTGTGTGTGTGTGTGTGTGTGTGTGTGTGTGTGTGTGTGCGTATGTGTGGGTGTA
>NW_004798239.1:91631-94854 GCF_000002075.1 Aplysia californica | reverse complement strand
GGGGGGGGCGGATCACGTATGAGGTCACTTGGTGGTGATAAGGAAGATCAATAAAGAAGACCAGGCAAAAGTTCTGCGACGAGTGGCAATGTCTTAAGTGTGGCCGGGCCGGGGGCTTAGAGAAGGGCACAGGGAGGCGTGACCCTCAGAAAGCATTAATTTGCTGAGGAACTGCGTTAGATTAGAATGTGAAAGGTGACGTGTTACAATCAAACAAAATGGAGACGAAAGCAGACGACAGAACATGATTAGCGACCGGGACAGTAGGTGAAAGGAGACAAGTTTAGAGAAGACAAGACAAGTTTCCGTTGCTGGCAATAGTCCGAGAGCCGGGTCTATGTACAAGTACTATAGCTTGTAACAAAAATATTGCCGATGTTTGACGCAGGATATCTCAAAGACTACGCAACCGATCACCTTCATATTTTGAGAAGAGCTTAGTGTCCATTTCATCTGTTGGGAAATGCAATCAAGTTTCCGAAATTGTGGCTGGTTAATTAATTACGATGTATCATTACTAATTCGATACAAGTTTTACCGTAATCACGTGCTGAAAGTTGGACAAATTGCTAGTTTCTCGGGTGTTCATAGGCGTCGCCAGTTCTGAACAAATTTCCTAGCCATTATCTGAAGCGACATTGATGGTTACACAGACAGACAGACAAACCTAGAGAGAGATAGTGACAGATCTACGGGACACATTTAAACATATTTAAACACTCACTAATTATTCAGAATCAGACGTATCGTCAATCAGGTTGATGACTACTCTAGGCTGCTTAGGGAAATTTAATCCATCATTTATCCAGTATCTTTCCTCTGTTGCTTTGACATGGCCCTCACACTTTTGCGAAAATTCTCTGGTTATACTTGATAAGGCATGCTTTGAGTGTCGCTTAAAGTCATGGAGTTTAAATGCTATATTTGCCAAATCAACCTTTTTCTTCATCTCAACCCAGATTATTTCAATAGGGTTAAGCTGAGGGTGGTAAGGTGTGTGACCATGTTCTTCCAGGTACTTGTCTACTCGAAAGATTTCTATCTTGCTCTGTTTGCTGGTGTTCGCAATGTCTAGGAGATCCTTTTTGGTTTTCGCTGTACTATGGTCGATCCCATGCTTATCAAGCCAGGCTATTATAGGGCCTTTGTTCATAGATTTTGTAAGCACTTTATCATCAGGATTAGTTACATTATGATATGATGCATTGTCCATAACCAGACATGATTTTTTATCTAATGCAGTCACCACAGTGTTACCAATCCAGTTTTCAAACTCGTTACTATCCATGTCTTTGTGATAGTCGCCTTTTTCATCTTTCGACTTCGACTCAATAACCAGTTTACAATTATTCACTAATCCTCTCTCATGGCTTCCGATATGTGCAATTATAGTACGTTTACCTTTTCCAGTCGGAATGACTCTCTGTTGGGTGTCAGATTGCCATTCTTTGGTGCACGTGTAGTGGGCATTGATGTAGGACGTATAAAAAAATATAACGATCCAAAAAATAAATGTCAACGTTGTCTTCTCTAAGCTGTTTTAATTTTCGTAGTTACTTCCCCCTCAGTGCAACCATGTTCTTTGACTCACAAATTTCGCCTTTGGATGTTTTTGTCTTTTTGAAACTGAAACCTAGACTCTTCACAATGCGCCTTTAAGTCTGTTTGTTGATATCCAAATCGTGATTTCTTTTCAAATAAGATCTAAGTGTTCTAAGTGTGACGTACTGGTTATCCCCTAACATCTTTCCAATAGCACCTCCCACGAGATCTCTGTCAAAGGTATCAAATTTAACAGGTCGGCCTCTCTTTGTCACCTCGACGTCTTCGGTTACATTTTCCGCCGATATCCATCTGTTCAAAGTCCTGTCACTTAAATCAAGCAAATGTTTAGTTTTGCTAAATGGATCAGAAATTGAACGATTTAGACGACCGCGATTTTTCTCACAAGTGAAATAGTTATGTACTTTCAGAGCAATGTTCTTGTGAGTAAAGAATTTCAGTTTTAACTTAGACTTCATCTTCATCACAATATGTTATTCAGCAAGTTAACAATTCAAAATATTAAAACCACACAGCCCAAATGGATAAAAAAGCGTCCACGCCTATGACTCTTGATAATGACTGACAGATCACAGTACCGTTCTCATGTTCCTTGGGCGGACACATGTGTTCGTGTGGAACAAAAGTGATTGTTTACTTAGATTAGCTAGAGAAAACAGCAGTTGTGAAAAACACTACTCACGATTTCCACGACAGTTTTGACAATACACAGAGTCGTCAAAGCAGTAATAATGTTTAAATTTGTCAGAAAAGACAAAAACATTTTATACTTTCCTCAAACGTTAAAAATGTATTATATCAGGTGCATGGCGAGGATTTTAAAAAATGAGGGGTCCAAAGCTGGTTTAGCCCTGGCCATGGCAATCAAAGTTTTATGATGAATAATACATATAGTTTGCTTAAATAATACATTTAAGTATAATATTTGTATAAGGGTGCTCTGCTTACACTGTCATTCCTAGATACTATAATATATCATTACTAATTCAATACAAGTTTTACAGTAATCATGTGCTGAAAGTTGGACAAATTGTAAACCTCCTCAAATTTTTTTAATGAACCGACACATTCGGCAACAATTTTGTTACAAGGTATAGATATAGAACCTTGGGGTTTTTTTTTTAATCGTAAAGTGTTTTTCTTTGGTGATTCTGCTTCTTTAGGGTCTCTAGACTTTATATCAGTCGGGGGGCCAACTTGTATCTTATGGGCATAATTTTTTCTGCTGGATGAAATACACCAATCTATATCCCTGGCTGGGCAATGAATCGCTTTAGCAAAATCCGGATAATATGTTAGTCCTCCTCTTCGGCATATAATATGTTATGAACCGCTTCGACAGAGAGGTTAAAACCACTTCGACAAACGGGTTAGCATCACTTCAATAAGTGGCTGCACCCACTTCGGTAAACAGGTCAGGAAAGAGAGTTAAGAGTCTGAAGTCGGATAATGTTTCATTGAGAATTATCCGGTTATCCGGATAGTTTATCAGGATTCTGTCCACCTCTACCCGTATCATGCAAGAATGATTGTCGAGCTACTCATGGACGAGTCGACCAAGATTCGTGCAGGGGGGCTAACGCTAACAGCTCCTCTCGCCATGCTGTCACAGGCTATACCGAAAGGTGCACAGCAAGCGTGCTGTCCCCCCCCCCCTCCT
>NW_004798239.1:84482-91486 GCF_000002075.1 Aplysia californica | reverse complement strand
AAAAACAACAAAAAACAAAAAACAAACAAACAACAGCGTTAGAAAATCAGCAACAAAACAATAACAACAGAAAACACCAAAGTGCATGTGGAATTTCACTATTTTTTCTCTTTATTTTCGAAATCCCGTCGCGTTATCTGGTTACTTAATGAAACTTCAACATTATGAATTTCTGAGTTCCTGGAAAGCGAAGGCCAGACTATAAAAATATTGATGTGTTTGCGCCAATTGCCTCAGTGCAGTTGTCCTGACGATGTTGATATTCTTAGAAGTAGCAGCTCCTGAAACCAAATAATTATTTACATCACGAATATACCGTACAAGGACTTTCAATTAAAGGATGCATGTACATACATGTACATAATAAGTCAATCCTGCCAAACTTTGTAAAGGTGGGTGGTTGGCGGGTGCTTTGGTGCGGTTTGCTCCTTCTTTCCTATTAATTAAACATCTCTATCGTCCCGATCTCGGCTGCCTTTTTTGTGATTGTTACTCTCTTGTACTTGTAACACTATCTGAGCAGCATTTTTACAACAAATGAGTCAATATATTAAGGCGGAGAAATAGAAATTTATACAAACTCAAAAATATGAATCATCATCCACCAGCTCGCTTCCCTTCTTTCCCATCCAAATATTATCTTTATGGACACAAAGACGCAGTTTATCTCTTCAATATTTATAAACATAACGAACACTTGGACACTAAGTAAAACCAGAGAGGTTTTGAGAGATTTAAAATTAATGTCTCAGCATTAGGCTGTAATAATTTTTTGCATGTTCCAGGCAATGCGTTTTCGTGACGTCATCGCCCGGATGACAGGCACAAAAAATGATGCGCGCCCATTTGCCGCTTGCCGAAGACAGGCAAAATCTCGAGTCTGTGGTTTGGCGTTACACGGAGCTGACCTAAATCTGGACAAGTCCAAATCTAGGCCATGAAGCCTTCAGATCGAAATTATTGTCTCAATTGCTTTTAAGAACGGCTCAAATGTACGGAACCTAATGTAAAGCAATTATTCCTTGCAAATATTAAAGGAAATTGGGACAAAAAATATGCCTACGGTTCAAAGTTATCCGCTTTCTCGGGTGAATCGAGGAACGACTGCAGATTCCACGCAAGGCAAAAGATCGTGCATGTATGAAAATCATGTTGGATGAATAAACTTTGCGTGATGCAAGCAAAATATCTAATTTACATACTCAATGCTTTGCCTGGAATCGGCAAAAAAAAACAACAAGTGGGCGCGAGGCCTTAAGCAGACGTTGACTGTCCTGAGCCGAAACGCGCAGACCATGCGCATTGCTCAAGTTCTCCACTACATGTATCTTTCCTGAGTGACAATTATAAAATTATGTTATTGCAGCTTTTAGTTAACCGCGTTGAGCCACCGCTCAAGGGCCCATCCATGTCTGCTGGCTGGGAGGTGAGTAATTTATTATTAGACCGAGTAGCGACAGCAGAACGTGAAGTACGACGTCTAGTACCAAACGACGTTAAATGTGTCAAAAAGAACTGTTTTCACTTTAATGATTTTATATGATTTCTATTTGACTGCCCATCAGAATACTCAGGTTTAAACAGGAGAGAACAAATTGGAAAGTCCTAATAGTATTCTGACTGAAGGTTTGACCTCACTGCCCCCGAGCTCATATTATTATTATACATGTAACCGTATGCAGCTGCGAGCGGCGTGAAACTCTTACTAAACTATCTCACTGCCCCGTTTCAGGAAATCGACGCCTTCTCAAGAATGTTTTATTTTTGGGAGTGCTTATTTAGGCCGCATATGGCCTAAATAAGGTAAGGGATGGGGTTTAGCTTATTTGAGCCACCTGTGGCCTAAATAAGGTAAGGGAGGGGGGTTTAGTTTATTAAGGCCACACATGCTCAAACTACCCTTTTCAGGCAACTGAGTTCGTTCCATTTTCATAATGGTGCACCTTTCTCATTTAGTACAGTTTTGTCTCAGTGTACAACTTATAAATCATAATCATAATGAATATTGTAAGAACAAAGCACAATACGCAGAATTTTGCTCAATCCCAATGGTTTGAATGAGGTCCAGATTTTTCCTTCATGGAGGGGCAAAAGCTAGGCTACCATGTTGGCACACTTTGGTCAAGTGAAAAGGTAAAATCCTCCGAATGGACTTCCGGTCAAATTTGGGGTATAAAAAGTGTGTACACAACACAGAATTCTACACTTAGTAGAATTAGTGTAGAATTCTGTGGTACACAACGTACCCGCTCTACTTTAATTTTTGGCGCGACAGCCCTTTTCCTGGACTAAAATGACAAAAAGGAATTAATTTCCCTTTGTCCATTCACGTTTCTCACTCTCTCTTTTTCACAGGGATCAGACTCCGTTGACGGAGAACACAGAACAGAAGAGGAGCATGAAGTTCCAGACGTCCCTTTCTTACAACAACAGACCCGAACTAATACGACACCAAGACAACACATACACTATCAGCCTCACCGGGAAAGGAGCCGGGAGAATCGACAACACCATAATGAAAAACGAAATTCTCACACGGTTTGGCCTAAAAGATGATAACATTATTAGCATTTACAGAACTATCAACTCATTCAAAATATTAACATAACATTAGACAACACAATCCCAGAAACACTATTACACGACAAACAATTTCAAATAGACTCGTTCACACACGCATCCATACAAAAAACATCCAGGGAAAAAAAAAACTATTTCTATCTTGGGTACCCCCTTCTTTCCCACCACATGTGGTGGAAGATATCTTACATACTTTCCCCGATAAGAAAAAACCAATGAAAATTATCCCACAGAGACAACAGAACAATGCAGACAGGTATTTGGTACTCGCTGAGTACGAGGAGGAGGACATCCCTCATTACGTTCAAATTGAACTAAACAACACAGATATGAAAACAGAAAAAATCGATGTCCTAGTATCGATTCCGGGGCGCCCAGTGGCTTGCTACTCCTGTGGAGTAACAGGCCACTGGTCTAACAACTGTTCGAGGAGCAGAAATAATACTAAAATACCTCCTCCACCAACAACCTCAGCAGCACCGAGTTCTTATAGTAATGCACTACGTCAACCCCCAAAACAAAACAGTGAAAACACACAAAGAGCACCACTACTTCCAACACCAACAAGGCCTACAACTTCACAACATATGAAACCACTCAAAAAAGACCCACCGAAATCTACCTCACCCAAACCTATCAGACCACGACCCTCTTCTCCGCCACCTGCCATACCAAAAACAGCCCCCACTACAAAGAAGGATTCAACAAATGCATTAACACCAACAACAAAAACAACAACCCCAAATTCAACGATTATATCATTGCAACAACCATTGCCGGTCACTCCACCTCCAACACACAAATCACAACAGAGATCACCCACTGTAGATCTACCAATACCATTAACATCAACATACAAACAAAACACCGACTTGTTCGATGTTGACATCGAACCTGAAAGCCTAAATTGGGCATCTGACAGTGAAAATATAGATACACAAGAAGAACGGTACATTAAACAGTCGCCGAAAGGCCACCAAAAAAAACGACGAACAACAACCAAGACGACAACAGACAGGAAAAGAACCTCAGAAGATATAGATCTAGTGCAAAACAAATACGAAGTTCTAGGTGACATAACTGACGACAACAACAGCGACAAGGACAGACGTAAGAAACAAGCCAGAACAGAACACATGGAAACAACAGACACTGATTCCGAAATTTTATAATATAAAAAGATTTTCTCTTCTCTTTCAGCTTTCGATTCCACAGAACATCCCAGGAAGAATGAATTGAAAGTTTTGACAGTGAACACAAGAGGTACGATTGGAAAGCTGCACCAAATAACACAACTCATTAAATCTCAAAAAGCAGACTTTTTATTTTTACAGGAAACAAATATAAGCACCAATTATCAGGCAAAATTATATACACACTCATTAGGACTTAGCAAAGGTATATTTAGTTTAGGCAAATTCTGCAGAGGAACAGCGATACTGCAAACATCAAATAGATGGCAGATCACACAACACACACAAAATAATGAAACAGGTAGAATAACAACAGCAACAATAACAGACAACCTGAACACTTACAAACTGGTAAACATATATGCACCAGCACTTCAGAACACCAGAACAAGTTTCTACGAGGAACTACAAGACACACTAAGTAACACTCAACACAAAATTATACTTGCAGGAGACTTCAACATCACTTTAAATGACAGAGACATTGTAGGAACAAAAATAGGTAAGGGACGAAAAGGAAGGACAACACTACAACAAATAATTGACACACACAACCTAAAAGATAGCTACAGAGAAATACACGCACACACAAATGATACTACACATAGCACAGTAGGTATAGATAGAGCAGCTAGACTAGATAGAATATATGTACATAAAACAGATACAGTCACAATTTGTGAACATTTAAATACATTGAATTTCACAGACCATAAAGGAGTAATAACATCAATTAACACGAATACAACGCAGCCGAGGATATCCCCACACTGGAAGTTTAACAATACATTACTCGACAACACGGAATATATAGAAAGGATCAGGAACACGATTATTCAACACACTAACAGATTACAGACAAATAACGCTAGAGAAATATGGGATAACTTAAAACACATCATTAAACTGGACACAATAACACAGGCAAAAAAAGTAAGCAGACACAGAAAAGACAGACAACAACAATTAGAATACAGAATAGAACTCGCCAAACAACTAGGTCTACAGGAAGAAGAAAACATAATAGATTTTAAAAAAGAATTAGAAGATTTAAACCAAATAAAATATAATGGAACGAGAATACGAACAAAATACCCAACAATAGAAGATGAAAAGCCAACAGCAGTATACCTGGCATTGGAACAAAATGTACAAAAAAAGAAAATGATAACAACAATCACAGATGAAGAAGGAAATACACAAACAGATACAAAGAAAATAACAAACGCCTTCTTAAACTTTTACACCAAACTATATTCTAGACAAGACACAGAAGACAAGATACAAAATGAATACATGCAACACGTAACACCACTCACTCACGAAAAACAGCAAATTATAGACACAGAAATAACCATGACAGACATGAGTAATGCACTCAACTTAATGAAAAAAACACCTCACCCGGACCAGACGGGTTAACGGTAGAGTTTTATCAAACCTTTTTTCCAACTTTAGGACCACTCTTCACAGCAATGGTGAGAGAAAGTTATGAATCAGAAGAATTACCCGAGTCATTAAATTTGTCATATATTTCCCTTATCAGAAAAGAATCAGGATCCCCGCTGAACACGAAATATTATCGCCCAATATCATTGTTAAATGTAGACTACAAAATTATATCTAAGGCCCTAACCAACAAATTGAGACCATTTATGCAACATCTAATACACACCGACCAAGCTAGTGCAGTACACGGTAGAACAATACAAGATCATAACCACACAATCAGAGACATCATCACCTACGCAGAAGACAAACAACTAAACACATATATACTTTCACTCGATCAAACAAAGGCCTTTGATAGGGTGTCACATTCCTTCTAACACAAAATACTAGAAAAAAGTAATTTAAGTCCAAAATTCCAAAAATGGATACATATTCTTTACAAAAAACCACAATCTAAATTACTAGTGAACCACACCCTTTCAGATGCTTTTAAGATAGAAAGATCTGTGAAACAAGGTGATTCCTTAAGCCCACGTCTTGTGTCTAGAACCACTACTAAACTCAATCAGAAGGGACCCAAATATCAAAGGTATTAAATTCCCAGGAGGAGGAGAACAAAAATTAATAGCCTTCGCAGATGATACCAATTTTTTCCCAACAAATTACAAATCCATTCAACAAATATTCAAACAATTTCGACACTTTGGAAAAAGGTAGCGGACCAGAAATCAATGAAACAAAGAGTAAAGCGATGGAACTGGGGAAATGGAAAAAATTAGAAAATGATCCAGCCAAAATAGAATGGGTGGAGGAAATAAAAGTTCTCGGCAATCATTACACAAAATCAAGAGACCAAAATTCTCCAACTAAATGGAACCTCATTATTGAACAAATACAGAATCTCCTACCGAAAATTTACTATAAACAAACATCTATTTTTGGACGAAGCATTATCATTAATACCCTCATCCAACCAAAAATCAACTACATAACACAAACGATCGACCCACCCCCCAGTTTTATCAAAAAAAGTAAATCAACTCATTAGACATTTTCTCTTTAAAGGAACAATACAACGCATCAGACACACAACACTAATACAAGACAAATTGGATGGAGGAATAAACTTACAAGACATAGAGACGAAAATAAGAACCTATAGATTACAACATGTTAAGAATGTAGTCAACAATAAACAAAAACATCCCATAGCTCACTACTACATAGGACTACATATGACAAACCTAACAACGATAGACAATACAAGGCCTCATTTTTGTGGACGACAGCCTTCTTTCTACAGAAAGTGTCTTCGCACATATAAGCAAAACACTGAACTAATCACTCACGCACGAACGACAAAAGAAATATACAAAGACCTAATTAAAAAACAAGCTACACCCTTAAATGAACAGATTAAAAGAGGTAGAAAATACAGTATCATGGACTTCTCAGAAACCTTCAAAAATTTACACAGTAAAAACATAACGCCCTGGCAAAAACAGATCACATACAGAATATTATATAACAACTAGGCCAGGGCAAGATCGACGACAAAAAAGAGTCGAGGCCTCGATCCCAAAACTGAAAAAAGATCGAGGAATCGAGTCCGATTTTCGATTTTGGAAGCTGCTTCAAGTGGGCTGTTTAGAGGCCATGACTTGAACACTGCTAAAAATAGCTCTTAAGATCGAGACCTTGAGTCTTGAACACTGCTAAAAATAGCTCTTAAGATCGAGACCTCGAGTCTTGAACACTGCTAAAAATAGCTCTTAAGAT
>NW_004798239.1:80672-83118 GCF_000002075.1 Aplysia californica | reverse complement strand
GAGTCTGGGAACAAGATCGATTCTTTGAGTCCTCATTTGGACTCGAAAGAATCGATCCCAGAGTCGATCTTGCCCTGGCCTAATAACAACACCCCCACGTCTGTACCAGTTATCTGGAGAATACAAGATGCAAGACGTGTAAACGACACACACAAGAAACGGAGGAACATATTTTTTATACATGCCCACAAATTCAGCAGACAAAACAGGAATTAGTGAAGTTACTCAACACAAAAACTAACACACAGATAGACATATACAAAGCCATTTTCCTGAACATGATACAACCGCAAACAACAGGTACTCACAATATTAGATTACAAATAATAGCAATATATAGAGAAACAGTTTGGAAAGTCAGACTACAAACAAATTTTGCAGAAAAACATTATACACCAAACAAGATCTCGGATTTATTTCATAGGAAAATCATCTACAATTTCAACACAGAAACAAAATGGGCAGTCTTTGAGAAATACTTGAGCTGTGGAGAGGAAGAGTGAGTAAATGACCTCGAATACAAGCAGAATGACGAGGACAAGACCAATAGACGAAACATGTAAGACAAGACAAGGCTACTCTGTAAACACAGAGTAACAACGACTTGACACCCCAACGGATGAAAGATGACGAACACAAGAGAACACAGCTCTAAAGCGAATGGAAAAAAACCACCAAATAAAATATGTACATGGCACAAATGAGAACGAGTGAAAAAAATTTCCTGTGTATGAGAGTGGGGGAGGGAAGAGGGGGAAAGGGGTATAAATGAAAAGGCGGACGGGGATGAGCCGCAAATGTAATAGTGGAATGAAGCAGTGAGCATAAGAAAGGGACGTAAATGAGCCCTAGACAGAATGAAACCTGTGATGTTCTTAATTTGTTAAAAGGCCCTTGGGAAATAAAATTAAACAGGCCAAAAAAACAACAAAAAAACCCCCAAAAAACCCAGCCCTTTTCCACCAGGGAGAGCACATCTAAAAAAAAAAAAAAACAAAAAAAAAAAACAACGTGGCTGAGTCAAAGTTACACTATCTTTGCCAGAGTGGCACTCTCTCGTACTGTCTCGTAGTAGTACATGTAGTAGTAGTAGCAGCAAAGATCGCGTAGAGAATCTTTGGTAGTAGATTCTATCTAGTAGTAGGCAGTTTAGTGAACGTGCACGCGGCAGGGCGAATCGGCCTTGATAAGCCCCATAGACTTTTGTGATCGGCCATGAAGCCTTGTGTTTTGATGGGTCTGTCTAAACAACTCGTTAATCTCACTGCCACATCCGACAAGCCTACATCTTTATAAAAGGTAAAGAAAGATCATCAAAATGGTTGAATTCGCGTGAAAATCGATTCGGTAGAACTGGAACTATTAAAATTTGCTTCTGAAAACAATGCTATTTCTACTCAATGAAATAAAAACTACTGGCTGTATTATTCTGTATAAATTATGAAACCCCAGGACGCATTATTATTTAATCCAACATCTTTTGACGCCTGAGCTGTAGAGGTTGAAGTTTTCACAACACTAATAGATCTAGTAATAGGGCTTTCCGTAAAAAATGCATAGATCTACAAAAGCCGAACCACCGAATCGACCGGTCAGCGACCCGGGCACCCCGCTCTCCCCTGCACACTGTGATAACGTGTTGCTTCGGTATCCCATTATTCAACTACATGTATTAATACGTGCGGCTATGGCAATTGGGATGAACTGACTGACAAAACAATTCACAGTTGTTGTTTTTTAAACCATATATTTGACTTAAATAGTGCTGGTGATAGCTAGATCTAGATTCCCTGTCTAGAATCAGTAGTAGCAGGCCAAGGCTAGAAGCAGCCAGAGAGCCTACAACTACTAGATCCATATATAACTTACTGCTATGCCTTTGGGCTTTGGAATTGAAATAAAACGAATTGCACAGTTCTAGTTAATTTTAGATTCAGCAACTAACTGTATTTCCAGAGATAATAATAACAAATCTCACCATAACAATCACTTTTACTTTTATTAGAATAATAAGATTCAACTTTAAAAAAAATAAATCTGTTTTGCGCAAACTTAAGATTTTCTCTACTTGTAGAGCACAGAATATTGTAAGCCTCTGCTCAGTCTTTTAGTATACATAATAAAATACATGTATCTATAGATCTATATAATCATTTTATGTTATTTTCTTGATATTTTTAAAACTCTTTTTTTAAAAACATGTCATAAAATCAAATTGTGCCATTTTCTTTGATAAGAATAGCATTAGCAGTGGACTTTTTAGACAGCGAGTCTCTGATTCAATATTTTTTTTTTTTAAATGCTAATCAATGAAAATTGCAAATTGATAATAGTATAATCCTGTAAAGGATAGGTGGACTCTGGGGTCTGCATAAATACTAGGTTTTAGGATGTGAACCCCGGAGTCACCGTAGTGAAATAAGGTTTGGTTTAAGTTTAAGTAAGG
>NW_004798239.1:70207-79790 GCF_000002075.1 Aplysia californica | reverse complement strand
CCTAGATCTACTTATTTCACTAAGCTGACTACGGTGTTCACATCCTAAAACCTAGCATTTTGTTAGGTAGACCCCGAGGTCCACCTATCCTTTTGGCTAGATAGACCCCGTGGGCCGCCTATCCACTTCCTTGATAATAACTGAAAACAATACTTGAATACATGCCAGTTATCATGAATAGGGAAGAAAAATGTAAAAAAAAAGAAAAAAAAAAGAAAGATAGAAATCTAATGCGGTAGAAAAATTGCAAGTCCAAGTGAAGATCATAAGATAATTTTGTTATTTTCTGGTCATCTTTTCATGGTTTACGAAATGTTTGAGTGGGCCTTCTACTAGATCTATGTCTCTGAAGAACATTTTGCTTGACTATATTAGCTTTTTTCATGTACTCGAAAGCATAGAATATAGCTTCACACAAATGTATGCACAAAACTTTGAAAAGGAAAGATATGGTCATTGTTGTGTTGTTTTTTTTAACGGAATCAGTTTTACGTTGAGAAAAGCGCTAAAAACAAGTTAAAAACTTTTAAGAATGCCCAGAATATTAGGAATCCGAAATTACTACCTTGATCTAGTTGGCTTACTTTTTAATAACCATGAGCAGTTAAGAAAAAAAAAAAGAGAATGATATAGGATTTGTCTAAATATGACCATTAGCAAAATAAAGATATTGCCCATTTTGTCCAATTATCTTTGCAGGTAAAATCATCCTGTACTGTACCTCAATAAGCACAAAAATAATATTTCTGTGACTTTGTATAAAGGTGTTTTGTAGTTGAGTTTTATGTAAAATTCTCAACAAAATAATGTGCATTTGGACCGTACAACTGAGATACACTCATGCACACAATAACATTCACACATTACACACACACACACACACACACACACACACACACACACACACACACACACATACACACACACACACACACACAGACACACGACTCTTACCATTGGTCCACTTTTAATTTAGTATCATCCCCTTTTTTTAAATAATCCCCCGCACTAAATAAAAAGATCAGTAGAATCTTGACCTTCCGGATCCATGGTTAGTTCAAGAAATCTACCATATGATGTGGCCTAAATAAGGTAAGGGAGGGGGGGGGTTAGCTTATTTGGGCCATATGTGGCCTAAATAAGGTCACCCTTTATTTTTGGTTGTTGTTGTTGTTGTTGTTGTTGTTGTTGTTGTTGTTGTTGTTGTTGTTATTGTTGTTGTTGTTGTGTGTGTGTGTATTATTGTGTTGTTGCTGTTGATAATTTTACAAATATGAGGCCAGGCCTGCAACCCTCAATGTACGCAATGGAGCCCCTACTGATGAAACATATATGGTCATTGAGGGAGGAAAGGGGGGGGGGGGTATCCGAGCCATTCATTCAGTCTATCTATCTACCTCAGAAATACAAAGTTATATCTAGCCATACAGCAATTCGCAAGAAGATATTAGAGTTATTAATATAATGCAAGCTCATTTTCTACATTTTCCAATTCAGAAAGACAATAATACGCCCAGTTTCCCCTTGCCACCACACATAATATGTTAATGTTAAGCTTAGGGAAAAAGGAAACAACTAAAATGGTACTTTCGTATTCTTCTTCCCTGCAGACAATCCTTATTATGTGTTTTGCATGTTTTGTTTTGTTTTTAGGAAAGGGGGGGGGGGGGGGGGGGGGGGGGGTATTTAAATTTCGTATATTAAAAAAATAATTTATTAAAAATTCTAATATTATCATTTGTGAAAAAATTATTTATTTATTTATTTTTAAAAATTAGTTTATTAGTTATTTGTTTATTTGCTTGGGGGGGGGGGGGGGTGGTTTTTTTGCTTTGGTGAGGGTTTTTTGGGGTTGTTTTTTTTTTTTTTGGGGGGGGGGGGGGGGGGTTAGTTAAGAGGTTTTTTTTTTGCGCCCAAAAATACACGAGCAGATTTGAAACCTTCATTGCCTAGACGACCTAACCCTGATCTCCAACAACAATCCACCAGCGGCAGTCATGGTTGCTTCTTCCAAAAAGATGACCCAGATAATCTTTCCAACTCTTTTTTTCCCCTTACTATTCAAATCGTTTCGCAATCTCTTTTAGCCTATTCTGTAGCAGCTCCATTTCCGTATTTTTCTCCTGCTCCCTCAGCATGGACTGTGTGACTTTAACCTGACTTTCAATGTTACGTTGTGTGGCTTGCACAACCTGACGAAGGTGCTGTAAGACTCCCGTACCTTTGTCTCGAATGTTTATTTCCTCCTCAAGACCTATGGCATCTTTCATGAGCTGTTCGAACTTTCCGCTGGTTACAGGATCCAGCACAGTGCACTGGCTTAGGCTGTTCAATCTACCAACGAGGTAATCAATCTTGTCCTGAATCTCACGCCTCATTCGTGAGGCGTTCGCCCTAACGATCAGCTGCTCTCTTCCCAAGGCGACTTTATCGAAATCTTCCTTTGTGTAAGGCTTACCCTTGCTCTTTAAACCGTCCACCAGTCCAAACAGGATTTTTCGTTGATCTTCCATTGCTTTTGTGTTAAAATTGTTAAAAAGTACTACCCTATTGTCACACTCTTTAAACAAGTCTTGTATTTTTCCAATTTGCTGGTGACACCAGTCTTCAAACGTGGTACGTGGGTTCTGTCTTTTGTTGTGCGTGTCAAAGACATCTCCATGGGTGAACAGTACGATGCAAAAGTCTTTCACAAAAGTTGGCCCAAACACAGACTTAAGGGTCTCTATTGTACCCAGCTCTTCGGCTGTAAAACGGTTCCCATATTTCATAACAAGAAGCATGGCGTGAATACCCTGAGGGCACAGGCATATTCCTTGTTCCATGTCTTGTACCATTTTCATTGCTGCATCTCCCATCCCCATGCGGGTTTCACTAGTCCCTGGACCATCGACTACCATGACCTTCCTTCCTTGCTGTCGGCCAAAGCCAACCTGAATATGAGCGGTGTCTGACTGTGTGTTATCCGATACATAAAACGCTTCTCGCCCCAAAATAGAATTTCCGGAAGAACTCTTTCCATGACCAGTTTTCCCGATGAGAAATAAATTTATTGTGTCATCTGATCCTCGTGACGCCATTATGTCTGTGGACGAGAAGAGGCAAAAACGTTTCTTTTAGTTTGAGAAGTTATTAATTTTTTAAAACATTCCATTCATCCAACTATCCTCGCAAATCTCCCCCCCATCCATCCATATCATGTTCCAGGGCACAAGGTGTCCAAAACAAAAAAAGAGGACCCATTTAAAGGGCAATAACTCGGTTATCTTTGGACCAACTTCAATAAATTTTCGAACAAATAAAATTTAACTTGGTCTTTGCATTTGTCAAAATGAAAAAAAAAATCGACTGACGTTTTCGAAAATTATAAAGTTTTTAGAATTTCGACCTAATCTAAGTGAAACGCAAAACTTTGCAACTTCTTAAAAATCAACTATTATTGTCCTATTTCAAATAGTCATGATGTACATTGACGAACAAATTTTATGGAAACGCTATATTGCCAAAAAAACTCAAGGAGGTGAGGGCCATTTTTCTCCATACAAGCTTCAATATATCACTGGAAATTTTGAATAACCCGTTGGCATTTTGTGGGTTGATTCCTTGGACGTCCTGTTCAACATTGAATTTCAAATGAGCAATTGTTTGTGAGTTAATTCCATAGACTCTGAAAAAAAATCCAAGTAGATCTCCCCCCCCCCCCCACAAAAAAATAACAACAAATAAACCCAAAAAAACAACAACGAACACCCCCCCCCCCCCCCCCCAAAAAAAAAAAAAAAAAACCCCCCAAAAAACCCAATAAGGACCAAGGACCAAAAAAACCAAACCCAAACAAACAACAACAACAAAACAAAAAGAAATAAACAAAAGAGCCAAAAGTCCAAAGGTAGTAATTGAAGGGGCCCAAGTTGCAATGAAGGTACTGACCATTCTTTTGTAAACTTTCGGCTCGTACGGCGTTTCCCAAACCTTTTTTGCAACCATACAAGGGCCACTCTTTACGTCCATCTGGAACCAGGCCTCTACAGGATAATACCTTCTACACCCCAAACTTCTCTGAAACTTTCTCAGCACGGTGAGACACCTATCTGATGTGGATGTCGTGGTTTTTCGATCTTGTCGTGAAACAAGAACAGGCCGATCACTCCTCTGTAGCGGAACACTTTTGATTAAGAAGTTAAAAAATTGCGTTTATCTCAGTTTGGGCAAAAAATATTTAAGAGTTGATATTTCTCGAACACGTTGAGTGATTTTCTTTATATATTACAAACTTAAAGTCCCCCTAGTTGAATTTAATTTGTTCAAATTTTGGTTAAAATTGGTTTAAAGATGAACAAGTTACTGCACTTAAAGTATGTTTTTTTCAGACACTCTGTACATACGCATGCACACACATACGCTCGTACAACGTACTTACATAATGACAAAAACCCAACTGGAAAAGTTGGAACGAGTTCAAAATGAAGCCATGCGCATCATACTAGGCTGAACCAGGGATACACCAATTACCTGTATGAGGCATGTATTGGGCCTCATGTCAGTGGAAACAGACACAAGGTGGCTCGGGTCAGGGCGTACATGAGGGTGGAGGCTGATAAGCAACACCCACTTCACGAAGCCATTGGAGCAATCAAAGGAAATCGCCTAAAACGAGGAGCTTCTCAGATGGCTGAGGCTGAAAACACCATCAAAGAAGTCTGCCTACTGGAAGATATAAAGTGGGATGAAGAATGGATAAATATGAATGAGAGACAGCAGCGAGATTTTGGGAAGTTAGTGATTACGCTGAACAGAGAATGTAGAGAGTGGCCGCAGGGGGGCGACAGATGCTGAGATACGACAACTGATTGAAGAAAACTCACGGCGCGGAGATGTGGTTGTATACACGGATGGATCTGTTAAACGAGGAGGAAAATCTGGATGGGGCTTCTCAGCAAGAGTGAGTGGCAGATTGGTGCAGGAACAGCAGAGAGAATACGGTATGACAATATCTAGTTTGAGAATGGAGATAGAGGCAATCGCTCAGGCTCTCAAATGGGTCACAATAACTCGTCATGCACATGTGATCTTTGTCACAGACTCTCCGAGCAATCTGAGGAAGATTGAAAGTGGGAGCCTTGGAGCTAAATGGACAGAGCTCCTGAAGAAGACAACACTGAAAATGTTCACGTGGATTTTCACCCCGGGCCATGCTGGAGTCAAGGGCAATGAGCAATCTGATGAGCTCGCTGGGAACGCAAAATCTGAAGGGAAGCTGTGCCCTGACAAAAATTGAAAAAGTCAGGGAAAAACAAGAAAAAGAACAAGAAGAGTCGGAATACCATAATCTTGAGCGACTTCGTGAGCTTGGAATTGGATGAGACTCCTGCAGAAGTTCACGACTTAGTGGGATGAGCAGAAGGCTATGGAATCAACCATTGCTTGGAACCGTCAGCATCTACACACTTCGAGATGTGCTTCTTCAGGGGACGGAGCGCTTATGGGGATGCCCCTTGTGCAATGATGTCAGTGCTTCACACAAGTAAACAAGTAAGCGTACATAATGGCGATGATGATGATGATGATGATGCTGATGATGATGATGATGATGATGATGATGATGATGATGATTTTGATGGTGAAATATATATTTTTTTGGGGAAATACAACAAGGTCTTAACTGTTTTAATACCATCTTTATACAATGATGATGATGATGATGATGATGATGATGATGATGATGATGATGATGATGTGAAGCTGTAATCTACCTCATATCTTGTAAAGTCTGTCCAGCTCAATATGTAGGTCAAACTACCACCACACTAAGAGCTAAGTTTAATAACCATAGGTATTCAGTTCACAAAAACTCTAGCACACCAGTTGGCCAACATTTCAACAGTCCTGGTCACAATGGAGCCTCCGATTTGCAGCTTCAGGGTATTGAAATAGTCCAATATCCAACTAAAGAAAAACTTAAGAGGGGGGGGGGGGGGGCTACACCTGGAGGCTATCTCGCTTATTACTGGACCGAATTTTACCAAATTTCACACATATAACAAGCATAGTAAGGAGTCTTAAAATCCGTAATCAAATTTGAGAAAAAAGTTTCGTTTCCCTATATACGCCGCCATATTGGATTTTATTGACATGTCTTACGTAATGAATACCGCACTTATCGCTCATGGAAATTGATTGGTTTTTTTGCATGCGTGTTTACAAACATTAGATCTAAAAATTTGTCTGTTGTTTTTTCCTAATCGAATTAGAAAATTGTTTATGAATTTTTTCCTGAGGTAGCATTCAAGTTTGCGAAAAATCCGTGAAAATCCACACTCCAGACACCATCAACAAAAATCTATTCCATATATCAATAATTCAAAAGACAAATTTTTTGTATCACCTCTTCTCTCCATTCTGTGAAAATTTCATGAAGATTGGATGAGAAATGGTGGAGTTATTAAAAAAAGTATAGAGAAAAGTCGCATTTTGAGAAATCGGCCGATAAAGAAAAATAAAAAACTGACTTTATGAGGAAATGGCGGTAACAAACATGCCAAGTATGGGAAAAAAATACGGTTTATGGGTGTTCTTATGCCATGAAATAGTTGTAGGAAAGGCTGAGGAAGCTAAAAATGCCTACAACTCAAATTCCATGATTTTGAGCCGAATTTTGATTTTGGGGGTGTAGCCCCCCCCTTAACCAAAAAGAATCAATGTGGATTTGGAACTTGGGGTCTCACAAAATTCTCTCTGGCCTAAAGATCGACAAGCCCCATTTTAAGGCCTTAAATTTACAAAGCAATGTACTAAATACCCCTTATGTTCCTGTAACCCCCTCCCTTTGGCCCCTCCCTTTGGCCCTGCCTTTCAGTTGTATTCCTTACTTCCACGTACTAGTTCCCCCACTCCTCTCTCTCTCTCTCTCTCTCTCTCTCTCTCTCTCTCTCTCTCTCTCTCTCTCTCTCCCCGACTTTTTGCCTTCGTGTTTCCCTTCCTCTGGCCTTTTCGACTCACGCACCCTTCCGTTATTCTATTCCTTATCTCCATGCATATGTCCCCCCCTCTCTCTCTCTCTCTCTCTCTCTCTCTCTCTCTCTCTCTCTCTCTCTCTCTCTCTCTCTCTCTCTCTCTCTCTCTCTCTCTCTCTCTCTCTCTCTCTCTCTCTCTCTCTCTCTCTCTCTCTCTCTCTCACCTCTGGCCCTAGTGTTCCCTTCTCTCTGGCCTTTGCGATTTGTATTCACCGCTCCTTTAAGGGGCGGGGGGCACCTCCAAAATCAAAATTCGGCTCAAAATCATGGAATTTGAGTTGTAAGCATTTTTAGCTTCCTCAGCCTCTCCTACAACTATTTCATGGCATAAGAACACCCATAAACCGTATTTTTTCCCATACCGGGCATGTTTGTAAACGCCATTTCCTCATAAAGTCAGTATTTTATTTTTCTTTATCGGCCGTTTTCTCAAAATGCGACTTTTCTCTATACTTTTTTTAATAACTCCACCATTTTTCATCCAACCTTCATGAAATTTTCACAGTGTGGAGAGAAGAGGTAATACAAAAAATTTGTCTTTTGAATTTTTGATATATGGAAGAGATTTTGGTGGTGGTGTCTGGAGTGTGGATTTTCACGGATTTTTCGCAAACTTGAATGCTACCTCAGGAAAAAATTCATAAAACATTTCCTAATTCGATTAGGAAAAAAACAACAGACCAATTTTTAGATCTAATGTTTGTGAACACGCATGCAAAAAAACAATCAATTTCCATGAGCGATCGGTATTCATTACGTAAGACATGTCAATAAAAATCCAATATGGCGGCGTATATATGGAAACGAAACTTTTTTCTCAAATTTGATTACGGATTTTAAGACTCCTTACTATGCTTGTTATATGTGTGAAATTTGGTAATATTCGGTCCAGTAGTAAGCGAGATAAGCCTCCAGGTGTAGCCCCCCCCCCCCCCCCCCTTAAGTGTTGGGACATGTATGTACGCACTCTAGTTTTTATAGTTTGTGTAGATCTAGATTCTTGTCATTTATTTTGTGAATGTTCCCGAGGAAGCCCGTTGAGGGCGAAACGTTGAACTTTGGATAAAATATTTATTGGAAACACTACCAGGTCTGAACTGTTTTAATATCTGCTTTATACAATGATGATGATGATGATGATGATGATGATGATGATGATGATGATGATGATGATGATGATGATGATGATGATGATGATGATGATGATGATGATGATGATGATGATGATGATGATGATGATGATGATGATGATGATGATGATGATGATGATGATGATGATGATGATGATATTATTAGTATTGTGCTCGCATATACGTAGATCTGCATAGTGAACAGAAAATATCAATTACGCACACGTACCTACATACATACATATGCATACACACAAACGTACACACGCACGCACAAACACACACTCACACACACGCACACACACTCACACACACGCACACACACACTCACACTCATGCTCGCGCGCACACACACATGTCACACATAAGTTACTTTTGAGGAGCATTACACTTACAGGAAACTCTCACTGAGTACCTGATCAAAATGACACTCTCAAAATCAAACTGACCCTCCATAAATACATGATAAACCGATATATCAGTGAATGGATTATGTTACAGATTGGATGCTGAAATCATACGTTTTGGTTTTAGTAAAGGTTTTACGGAATTCGGGGTACAATTAGGTCATGATAGTGCCGAAGATTAAAAGTGTTACAGAAGAGAAACAGACACTAAAAGGGAGGGGAGAAGGGGACGACAGAAGTTTGATAAGAAAGAAGGAGCAAACCACACTAGAGCACCCACCAACCCCTCGCACTGACATCATTAGAGTAGACAATTGGCAGATGGTCATACATTGTGATAATGTTATAAGCAATTGCTATGACGTGAATGGCTGAGTTTTAGAGCATGTCGCACGGTCCTTACCGCTCCAAAATTAATCAAATGAGATTATGAGAACCCGTCTCCTAAGGCGCGGAGGGGGGGGGGGGGCATTACAAGCGAGGGAGCGGGGCTGAGCAGGAACGAGAGGAAATAATATAATAATGTAACATATTATTTCTGTTTAAATGGCCATACTATGCAGTGGTTCCCGCGAGAGTCTCGCTAGCTTTAAGCGAGACTATAATTCGCTATGTTTTATTCTCGCTTCCCGCTCATTTTGAGACAGCGACACCACCCTGCCACCACATTTCATTGTTTGTAGATTTCATCTCTCAGCTGTCTAGACGTATATGCTCACGTGAGTCTCGAAAATTACTTACCCCGTCTCTAGAATCGTGTTTCTGACCCAAGGATAAATCAACACATCAGTTTTCAACTCAGCTGTTTCCCGCAAGCTTGCAGCTTATTTCCCACTTGAGAAAAGCAGCTCACAGTACTGTCCTCAGAGAAAGTTGCATTTGAAAATAGCAAAAGTTGCAAAAAGTTGCAAGGAAAAGTAGCAAAAGTTGCAAGAAAAGTTGCAAGGCGTACGTATAGCGTATAGCTAAAACAATGCCACGGAACTATTGGAATACATTGTATTGTTGCTATGCTCATTGCAATCAAAAGTAA